>NC_133620.1:443441871-443634371 GCF_048593235.1 Sminthopsis crassicaudata
AGCACAGAGAGCAGAGACAGAGACATAGAGACACAGAAAGAGACAGAGAGAGTGAGAAGCAGAGACAGAGAGTGACACACAGAGACAGAGAGAGACAGAGACAGAGAGAAGACACTTTTTTTTTTTCCGCTTCCAGACTCATCCCTTTTTCCCTTGCACCTGCCAAGTTAGAAGACTCCTAGGTCTTAGATGGGAATAGTAGATAGAATTCCAGACTGGCGACTTAACCCTCTTTGATCTGTAGCTGTTCCTGTTGCCTAGGTACTTAAACAAAGGTCATTCCAACTTTATGATTATGCTCTATACATTTTCATCCTCAACCTCGGTGTATTTTTACAGTTAACCCTGTAACCCTGATTAAATTGCTTTAAAGCCTTTTTCTCCCCCTCAGGCTCTTCCTCCCCCACCCCAGTTTTCTCCCTGTTGCCATATTTCTGCTTTCAGGAGGGGATGATGGGATTGGGGATCCCACGTTGCTCTTTTTCTCTCGAGAGCTGCTCAGGGCCAAGCTGGCCCTTCCGCTGATTCACGACTCCAGTTTTACAGGCCGACAAAGAACGGAGCAGATAGCGCTCCGATCCCCCTCACCCCACTGAGGGAGGAGGAGGAAGCAATAGAGCTTAGCCACACCCAAACGGAGAGATTTGCACTTCTCGTTGTTGTGGTAACTGCGAAGTATTTGGTAAAACACTTCGATTGGGGGGATGGGGGACGGGCGATGAATCACCCCAGTGGGTGGGTTGGAAGAGTACAACAGTTTTCACTTAAATGAACCAAACTTACAGTTGTTTGGACACTCCCATAGCATATGCTCAGACATCAGAAACAAGTCAGATCTGAGAAGTTATTTTTTGTTGCTGTTTGTGGCGCTGATGTTTTCTGCTCCCTCTTTTCCGTCTGTTATTAGATAGAGTTCGCTATGGCTGCCCTTTTAGTCTGAATAGGGACTGTGGGATTGATTTTGATAAAATAAAGACCCGTCTAGAAAGACAGTGAAAAGTACTGGAAAATATATTTCAGGGAGACAGTGAATAAGATAGAGAGACTTCTTGGAATCAGGAAGAGCTGCATTCAAATTCTGCCTTAAACAACAGCTGTGTGGCTCTGAGCAAATCTCTGTGCCTGTTTTTTCATCTGTGAAATGAGGATTAAGTGAGTGAATATATATATATATATATATATGTATATATATATATATATATATAATATATTATACACTGAACAGCTTTTTACTCTGTTTTAGATGGTTCTAAATGAGAGAGATAGGGAGAGAGAGAGAGAGAGAGAGAGAGAGAGAGAGAGAGAAAGAGAGAGAGAGAGAGAGAGAGAGAGAGAGAGAGACAGAGAGAGAGAGAGAGAGACAGAGATAGACAGAATATATATATATATATATATATATATATATATATATATATATATATATATATATATATATAAAATGTATGTATGTATGTATATATATATATTATATATATTCACTCACTTAATACACACACACAGTGCTTTTACAAATTTTCTGGCTATTGTTAGGAGTTAGAGTTTGAAGGCCAGCTCTTTCATCATTTAGATGATTTAATCTCTCTGGATTTCAATTTTTCATCTACAAAAGGAAGGGTTTAGACTAAATGACCTTTAACAATCTCTTTGATTAAAAAATCAATGACCTTTGTCCCTATGCAGTATTTCAAATTACACCATTAAAAATCCTTTCATATAAGGCATTTTTTTTCCAGTAGAATTTTCCTGAATTATTGTGTTTGGACATTGTCAAGCTGGAAAGAGTCTCGAATTAGTTAGATTCTAGAAGGAATCTAGAATTAGAATTAATTTCCAATGGATTTTTAATCTATCTTTCCCTGGCCCTTTATTGAATATAATTTTTATTGCATTGTGATCTGAAAAGAAAGCATTTACTATTTCTGCCTTTCTGCATTTGATAGTGAGATTTTTATGCCCTAATACATAGTCAATTTTTGCGTAGGTGCCATGTGCTGTTGAAAAAAAGGTGTATTCTTTTCTGTCAATTTTTTCCCAGAGGTCTATCATATTTAGGTTTTCTAGGATTCTATTAACCTCCCTGGGTTCTTTCTTGTTTATTTTGTGGTTAGATCTGCCTGAATCTGAGAGTAGACAGTTGAGGTCCCTCACTAATATAGTTTTACTATCTCTTTCTTCTTGTAACTGGCTTACTACATTGTATAGGTATTTTTATGCTCTATTTAATATCATTACTACTTCATTGTTTACAGTACCCTTTATCAAGATGTACCTGCCTACTGGAAGAATCTAAAGGAGGATAAATGGGATTGTGGAGGAACTGGAGACCATTTGGAATGAGGATTGATTGAAGGAAAAGGAAATATCAACCAGGAGAATAGAAAGCTTTGGGGGAAGTCATGATAACAATAACAATGATAGCATTTGTGTAATACTTTAAGATTTCTAAGTTGTTATTTAGTTGTGTCCAATACTTTGTGGCCCCATTTGGATTTTCTTGGTAAAGATTCCACTCCATTGAGTGGTTTGTTAATTTTTTTTTCCAGCTTATTTTACAAATGAGGAAACTGAGGCAGATAAGGTTAAGTGACTTGTCCAGGCTGGCATAGCTAATAATATATCCAGGCTGGATTTGAACTCAGGTCTTCCTGATATCAGGTCCAGTGCTCTATGTGGTGCATAATGTAGCTATCTTAAGGTTTGCAAAGCATTTTTATTAATCTTATCTCAGTTGATCTCTTACCAAATGTATCTTCAGATATCTGAAGATTATCTTGTGGATTATCATATAGCTGCCAAAATCTCACTTTCTACAGGAAGATTTCTCTAAACCCTCTTAATTCTAGAGCTTTCCCTCTGTTCATTATTTCCTATTCATCCTGTAATGCCTTGTTTTGTATATCTTTGTTTGCATCTTGTTTCTCCATTTAGACTGTAAGATCCTTGAGAGCTGGAACTATCTTTTGTCTCTTTTTGTTCCTGGCACATGATAGGAATTTAATAAATGTTTGATTGATTGAGTGGAAGAGGTTACACTTCGTGTACTCCCCAAAAGTATTTTATTTTTCCAAATACATGTAAATAGTGTTTTCAACATTCATTTCTGTAAGATTTTGTGTTCCAAATTTTTTCTATCTCCCTCTGCTCCCTTCTTCACTCCAAGGCAGCAAACAAAATGATATAGGTTAAATGTAAACCAAGAAGGATTACACTTATTCTGCTTGTAATTAACAGGCAATATTCAGCTCGGGGGTTAGGGGGTTGATTTTAATGAAAGCTGGTTCAATTTGTAGAATTTTCAACAAAATTCATCTAGCAGAATGAAATGGGCTGTCTAGTATGGTATTGGGTTCCTTCTCACTAGAGATATTTAAGTAGATGCTGGAATACAATTTTTTCTGAGATACTATAGAGGGGATTCTTGGGATCACTTCTAACTCTTTGATTCTGTAATGTTATATGCAAAGATAACAACCAATTTTAAGTTAGAGCAAAGGACAAAGATGAGAATGAGGAGACACTTTATAATCACAGTATCTTCAACCTGACCAAACTTGTTCTTGATATCCCCTCCCCCCCAAAATTGAAAATAGATAATAATGGAAAATTATTTCTTTTTTTATTATAGCTTTTTATTTACAAGATATATGCATGGGTAATTTTTCAGCATTGACAATTGCAAAACCTTTTGTTCCAATTTTTCCCCCTTTTCCCTGTATCCCTCCCCCAGATGGCAGGTAGAGCAATACATGTTAAATATGTTAAAGTATATTTAACATATATAATTTATATGTATATGCATACAGTGTATTTAACATATACAATATATGTATATATGTCCATACAGTTATTTTGTTGCACAAGAAGAATCGGACTTTGAAATAATGAACAATTAACCTGTGAAAGAAATAAAAAATGCAAGTATTGGGAATTCTATGTAGTGGTTCATAGTCATCTCCCAGAGTTCTTTCGCTGGGTGTAGCTGGTTCACTTCATTACTGCTCTATTGGAACTGATTTGGTTCATCTCATTGTTGAAGATGGCCACGTCCATCAGAACTGATCATCATATAGTGTTGTTGTTAAAGTATATAATGATCTCCTGGTTCTGCTCATTTCACTCAGCATCAGTTCATGTAAGTCTCTCCAGGCCTTTGGTCATTTCTTACAGAACAATAATATTCCTTTACATTCATATATCATAATTTATTCAGCCATTCTCCAATTGATGGGTATCCACTCAGTTTCCAGTTTCTGTCCACTACAGAGAGAGCTGCCACAAACATTCTTACACATACAGGTCCTTTGGAAAATTATTTCTAACTATTGCTATTATTTTTACAGAGGTTGAACTAATTAAACCATTCATCTTCAGGAGAATGAGAAAATAACCAAAAATGGCATTTCATTTTACCAAGGAAAAGAGTTGTAGGTGATCTGGGAGAACTCAGGCTCCAGGGAAAGTAGTCTAATAGTCAAGGGTCAATAAAAGCCTCTAGTCAGCATAACCACTGTTATTTGTATGAAAGAGAAGAGAATGATGGAGGGTAGGTGAGAGGGAAGCTTTATTGAAAACAGTTTCCATACCACAGTATTATTTAGTGTTTTCCATTTTGAGAAGTAGAAAACTTTTCCCCCTCCCTCTCCCTCTCCTTCTCTCTCTCCTTCTCCCTCCCTCTTCCCCTCTCCCTCTCCCTGTACCCCTCTCCCCTTCCCCTCCCCCCTCCCTCCCCTCTCCTCCTCTCCTCTCTCTCTCCCTCTCTCTCCCTCCCTCTCTCTCTCTCTCTGTCTCTCTGTCTCTCTCTCTCTCTCTCTCTCTCTCTCTCTCTCTGTAGTAAGATAAGACCAAAGTACTAAAATAAAATTATGATTGTACATTAAATGAGAGATAACAAAGATATTCAGAGGAAGCGATAGAGGACAGAGTAGTTCAAAAGAAGTTCAGAAAGGAGTCAAACATAAGACCTCAAAGAGCTGAAGGATAGATATGATACTGACCTGGACTCTAATGTTCTGGTACAGCCTGGTTGAACTGGTTGACAGGAAGTGCTTCATAGATATTGATTGAGAGGGCTGACTGAGGAGATATTCATAGCTACTAGTTGAAGTCTTCTTCCTCTTTAGGGGAGAGGTTTCCTAATCTTAGTGACAGAGGAGAATAGTAGGAGATCCTGAAGTTAACATATCAGCTGAGGACAATAGTTGAGGTACAAAAGCACAGCGAAAGAATAGACTTACAGGATTGAAGCCTTCTTTTTGCAGAAGAGAGGCTTATTAATCATAGCATTTTCTGAGGATGCTTAAGATAGCTAAAAGAGTTAGTAGAGTTATAGCTTCCCTTACATGGGATAAGTCTACTTTCATGGAAACTTTTATCTGACCCTGTAGATACCTGCTAAAGATCAGCTGGGGCAGTGAAAAACACCCAGTCTGTAGGGTAATACCATTGGTAATTTTGCAGCATTGAAGATATAAGTTGAACTTCATATGTAATTGTACCTTCATCACTTTTTTTCCTGTGTGTTCCTACCACCACGTGGTGCTCTAGCCATATGTGTTCCACAACTCTCAAGTACAGACCCTCCATACCTAGGCAGGTCTACTCTTCTTACTGTTTATATGTTGGTGGGAAAACAAGTTCAAAGTTAATTGGGAAAATGTTCCACTGTTACTTTTATTAGGTAGTGGTTTAGTTAAATTCCATAGTGGTGAACTAAGTGTTCTTTCTGGCAGATTAGTAAAGTACAAACAGTAATGAAGGTTTAGTTATAATTTGGAGAGAATTCTGACCCACAAGGTGTCTAGAAATAACTTAATGGAGGCCCTTAGGTGAGAATGTCTTCCACTGCTACAGAAATGTGACAACAAAGAGCAACATTATTTTAAAATATAAACTCATTGACAAAACTTTATAAAGGAAGATGGGAAAAGAATAGGAAAAAGAGTTTTAAAAAATAACAAAAAGCAGAAGTTGGAGACTAAATTAATCTGTAAAGAGTTTGGCATAAATATCTATCTAAATCAGATGATACCAAGAAGATGAAAGTGGAATGAAGAAAAACTGGACTAGATTTGCCAGTCTTTCTATAGTAATCTAGTTTCATCAGTAATGAGGATGGATTTGAATACCTCTGTTCCTGAAGTATTCATATATAAGGAAATGGAAATCTCACTTAACAACGTGAAGTAGAGAATTGCTACTGAATGAGACTAAGAACACTCAGTAGATGGGTTCAAGAGATCACACAACTTTGAAGAGAGTGAGATATCAATTTTCAAGATAGCTCAAAGAGGCAAAGATACTAAATGGGTGGGAAAAAAATCACAGCTGATATCATTGTTTCCCCTCCCCACAAAGACAATCAAGGAGACACCAGTAGCCATTGAATTAGATAATGTCCATTAGCTTACTTTCTTTTTTTCTGGAAAATCTTTATCAAAATGATATGTCATATGTAAATCATATGTAAGGCTCTTTGCAAACTTTAAAATGCTATACAAATGCCACCTACCACTAAAATAAAAAAGGGACAAAGGAAGGCTTTAACAGATGACTTTCAACAGCAAATCATTCTTTGATCATTCACTTAAATGAAAGATAGAGAGTAGATAAGAATCTACTATGTTTATTATTCATTGTTAACAAAGAATTGTTGGACTTGCTACCACAAAATGTAACCTGTGAGGTTCTCCAACAAAATGCCACCCATGAACTTATTAAATTCACCCCCATTTTCATGAAATAACAGCTCACTGAAGCTTAGAAGCATAGGATATATACTTATTGACAATTTAGCAAACATTGTGAAACACTATGCTGATATTGTAGGATTTATAAAGAAGCATAAGGTAAGGTCCCTGTCCTCAAGGATTCTGGAAAGACAAGGTATGTATCAATCAACAATAAACATTTATTAAGTGCTTATTTTACCTCAGACTTAGGTCATGAAGAGTTAGATACACTAAAAAATGACATATGCCAGATACTATGCTCTATCAAAAGGCAGTCCCTACCATCAAGGTCTAATAATTTATGCATTTAAATTGAACCCTAATGGAATCTAGTATCTGGTATGTGGCTCATAAGGAAATACATATGATAGATGACATGGATCTTTAGAAAACTGAATTGGATTGGTTGAAGCTTCATAGAAGAGATATTTGAGCTGATCTTTGAAAGATGGTAGGATCTAGATTAGCAGATATTCTTGGAGTAGAGAGGGCATTTTAGATTGGGTGAATGGTATGCGCAAAAATAAAGAGGACAAGTCAAGATTTAATCAAGGGATAGTACAGAAACCAGGCTGGCTGGGGGAGTGAGAAAGGTAAAGAGGGATAAGATTGGGAAGGGTATTGAATGCCAGGTTAAATAATTTGGCCTTTATCCTATAATCAGCGTGGATTCATTGAAAGTTTTAAGCAATGGGAATGATATGATAAAGATTTTATAGAATATTAAGATTTTGGTGACATGCAGCAAGATTGAATTGGGCAGAGACTGGAGATTGGGTAAATAACGAACAGGATATTACATAAGATAAAAGGACTAAACTGGGGTGATGGAAGAAGCAATGGAAAGGAAAGGACACTGAACAAAAACTATGGAGGAAGAATCCAAAAGAGTTTGTAACTGATTAAATATGAAGGGACTATGAAGGGGCACAACCTTCTTTATAGAGGAGGGAGACTGTAGCTATGGAACATTGCATATGCTGTCTGATTTGGTTGATGATTGGTTACTTTTGCTGAATTGCTTCCCCCAACACTTAAATCTTTATTTATTTATTTATTTTTTGTTACAAAGGATGACTCTTTGCATGGGAGAACTTATTGGGAAATTAAAGTGATGTAAAAACAAAACATAGCTTCATATATATATATATATATATATATATATATATATATTTTTTTTTTTTTTTTTTTTTTTTTTTTTTTTTTTTTTTTTTTTTTTTTTTTTTTTGCTAAGGCAATGAGGGTTAAGTGGACTTGCCCAGGGACACACAACTAGGAAGTATTAAAAGTGTCTGAGGCCAGATTTGAATTCAGGTCCTCCTGACTTCAGAGCTGGTGTCCATCCATTGTACCAAGCAGCTGATCCAATAATTTTTTTTTTAAGAAAAAAAAAAGGTTATCAAGGAAGGGAGAAGTAGGAAAAAATGACATTGTTTTTGTATAGTCCCACCATTCCCTAGCAGTATGAGGAGTTGAAGTTTTTTGGGGTGAGGGAATGTAATGTAATATATTTTATTTTAAGCCACATTTTAATTTAAGAATTACAATTAGCATAGTGTGAGTGAGAGTTATTCCATAGGCATATACTAAAGCATGACTAGTGGATCCTAAGAGTCAGAAATGGATGCTAAAGAAAGGATCAAACACTAGGATCTGGGGAAAGTGTTCAGAGTGTTGTAGCTGAGAAGCACCATAGTATCATGCATAAGATACTTGGATTCAGGAGGACCTGGGTTCAAATTCTGCCTTGAAGAGGGTGACTGCTGTTTCTCACAGTCTCTGGTCAAATACAAGAGGATACCTTGGTGTGACAGTCTTATCTGGGGGGTGAGGACCAGAGGGACATGTTTTCTGATAGGGAGGGTCAGCTTTATTCATGGTGAACTGTGCTTTGTATCTTCTCCAGCTGGATTGCCCTCTGCACTAAGTTAGCCCCACGGCTGAATATGTCCCTCAGTTCAGTTACAGCTAGTTTGGGCTCTGGGTTTAAAACATGCTGGCAATATGGAAGAAAGGAGTGTTTTTGGACTTCTCATCTCTTTTTCTCTCTGTCTCTGTCTCTGTCTGTGTGTTTTCTGTGACTCTCTGTCTCTGTCTCTATCTCTCTCCATGTGTGTGTATATTTGTTTTTGTGTGTGTCTCTTGCTGAGTATCTCAAGTTCACTTAGTTTATCTCATTTGGAGCTAAAGTCTGGGTGACCTTTCACAGGAAGGGATGAGTCAAAGAAATCTCACATCTTCCTGAGGAGCTCTCTTATTGGCCACTGGATGAGGACTGTGAGATTGTTTAATAGCAGAGCAGAAGATATGCCGGCTAGCTTGGGATCATGTTGCAGACTCACTCTGAAAGAATGAAAATATTTCTGTGGGTCAAAACCTCAGGAGATGGAAGTGAAGGAACCTAAAGGAGGAAGGCTGATACACAAAGTATCACCAGGGGATCAGCAGACAACAGCTAGGATAGAGAGAAGAGCTCAACTTCTCAGCCTGGATGGAAGTAGATGAAAGATGGAGGCAAGAAGCAGTAGAGTTCCTAGACTATGCCAGAAAACCAAGGGAAATTGCACTATGTGGATGGTGGTGGTTTTTTGTTCCTGAAGAGGAACAAAATGACATCACTATGTTAGAGTTGAGTTACAGTGTGTCTGACTGTGACTGAGCAGCTCAATAAAGCTTGGAATGCTCCACCACAGGTAGAGCACAAATAGTCCATTCAGGGTGGATTTCCAAATTTCACACATCTTGCATTTCTTTTGAGTTACTTCAATTCTGCTTTGCTCGTAGAGCCCAGCACCTTCCCTGATGAGAGTGGACCATGCTGGGCAATCTTCCATGATGCACAATCAACTCTAAAGTTCTTGAGAGTCTCTGAGAAAGCCATTGTATTGCTTTTTCTGACCATGTGAGCACTTGGCTTTAAGTTCTCCATAAAATAGTCTTTTGGGGAAACTTTCGTTTGTCATTCAAACAACATGGCCAGCTCATTGAAGTTGTGCTCTCTGCAGTAGAGTTTGAATGCTTGGCAATTCAGTTTGAGAAAAGCCCAGAGTATCACATCCTGCCAGATGATCTTCAGAATCTTCCTAAGACAATTCATTTTCCTGGCATGGTGCTGGTGTACTGTTCAAGTTTCACAGCCATACGGCAACTCAGGAAAGATGAATGTTCCCACTTTCACAGAATTTTCCAACATCTGTTCTTTCCCCTATCAACCATGTGAGTCTGTGAGACATTGTACCCATTTGGGTAAAGGGGAAAAAAGGAATTATTCCTTTGCTTGGTTTTCCTCTCTCAAATAGTTTGCTATTCAGTCTTTTTTTTTTTTTTTTTTTTTTTTCTCCCTGAGGCCATTGGGATTAAGTAACTTGCCCAAGGTCACACAGTTAGAAAGTGTTTAGTGTCTGAGGTCAGATTTGAACTCAGCTTCTCCTGTCTTCAGGGCTGGTACTCTATCCACTGCACCAACCAGCTGCCCCTGCTATTCAGTCTTAATTAAAAACTGTTCTTAGATTTTTGGTTCCTCTTTGGTTTGTTAGTAGAGAATGCATCCATGGAGATATGAGCCAAATATTACTCCCCACATTGAAAGGAAGTAGCAATATGATTCTAGTCATACTCATTACAAGCATAAGCATACAACAGGGGAGGTCTGAGAAACTTTAATAGTCAGAAATGGATGATAATAAAAAGAGCAAACACAAGTTTTGGGATGTGTTAAAGTTTACGGGATTGGTGGTTAAGAAACAGCATGGTGTCATGCACAGAACATTGGATTTTTAATCTTTAGGACCCAGGTTCCAGTTGTGTGTCTCAGATAGTTAGTAGTTATATGATCCTGGACAATTCTGGGCTTTAATTTCCTCATCTGAAAAATAAAGGGGAAGGTAGACTTGATGGTCTCTAAGATTCCTTCTATCTGTGATCCTGTGATATTTATTCAAGGGAAGGGGAGAACCTTATGGAAGATCTGTAGTGGTATTATGAGCCTAAAAATAAAAAAAAAAATTAAAGTAAGGAATATTTTAGAAATAAAAATTAAATAGTTCCTCCAAACTTAGTGAGATTTCAGAAATGATTATTTTTATAGGAGTAACTTTTTCTTGTCATATGAGAAGGCAGAGGGAACTAAAATAATTTTGTTCAGAATGTGAAAAATCACAAAAATTTTACACACCCAGGGAATGAAAAATTCATTTAGTCCATTTGCTGATACTTTGTAGCGCCCTCCAGCAAATAGGAATAAAATGATCATTGTTACTATTGGACATTTATGAAGAATTCAATGGGCTGGGCATTGGGAGAACTCATGGACAAGACACTGTCTTCTTTATTAGAACTAATATATTGACCCCTTTATAATCACACTCTAATTGTCCCATGATCCTTTAGGAATTTCACACTGAGAATAAGTGAAAAGCCAATCTGCAGAGAAACTCGGGCAGGATTTTTTTCCCCCTTAAACTGATATTCTATTATGAATTTAACAATCACAAAATCACTATTTGTATTACAATCAAGAACAACAACAACAACAACAACAACAAAACAAACAAAAAAAAAACAAAAAACAAAACAAAACAAAACAAAAACAAACAACAACAAAAAAAGGATTTTATATGAAATTGTAAAGTCCTGTAAAGTTTGATTTATTTTTTTTTAAAGTGTAGAGCAAATATAACACAGCAGTAACTAAGTTGCCCTATTTGTTTGTATCCCCTTCTGGCAGACTTTTTATAGATGTTGCAGATACAAATTCAGTAATTCAAATCAGTAAAATTTATTTAGTACCTACTAAGTTCCAGATACTGTGCTAAGTTCTGATTATGCTAACTGTGTTATCGTTTGTCCTTCATTCTTGAAGAGGGCCAGGACCTCTGGGGGAGATGCAAGTAAGTGGATTGGATTGAAGTGAGAGAGAGCTATGCAAAGTCACCAGCTTCACTTTCCCCTTCAGACGCCTCAGGGTCCAGTGGCAAGATACAGATCTGGACAACTGGGGATGGCCTTCCATGAAATAGGAGACAACCTTCTAAAGCTAAGGTATTTTAACAGATCTCAGTTTGACTAAAGCAATTGCTCATTCAGTGATTAAGACTAGGTAAGAAGATAACAAAGGAGGAAAAAGAAATATACAGTCCCTGTCCTCGAGGAATTTATAAATTAATGGGAGAAGACTCACACAAAAGGAATCTAGAAAGCAGGGTGGGGAACCTAAGGTGCATCTGGTTTGGGATCATCTTGTCCCATGGAATTGAGATTGCAAATGGCAAGAAAGCCAGGGCCAATGACTTCAGATGTTTTTATAGACAGACATTCTTTAATCTGGAGGTTTGAAAACTTGTTTTAAAAAATATTCTGCTAACAATGTTTCATTATAAATAGCTTCCTTTGGAATCCTATGTATTTTCTTTTATGCATTTAAAAATATTATTCTGAGAAGCATTGCAGTCAAAAAAGCAGCATGACCTGAAAAAAGGACCTTGTTATAGAATAACCCCGCTTTATTAGGTTTATTTGGAAAGGGAGTTTGAACAGAAAGGAGCAATGACAGATCAGATTAAGATTTGCACAGGCCTCAGGTTGAAGAATTTGTAGGAGATAAGGAACTTGAATAGGCGTGTGTGGAAGCTGGGTAGGGCACTGTCATGTTTTCTGAATCATAGCCCAATGATCAGCAAAGCAAGGATGATGTGTATCCGGCAGACTTGTAGCTAGGAATTTTTGCACCTGAGGCAATCATCAGAAACCACACCCAATGCAAACAGAAAGAACCCGGCCTGGGGCAATAGACATCTAGGGGTATCAGTTTTTAGGAGTGGAGACCCCAGGAAAGTGGGAAGCTGTTAAGGAGGCTCCTCTACCACTCTCTATCTCTTACTTACTTACTCCCCTATCCCTATTCATACTACATCCCCCTTGCGCCCCCTCCCCCATTTAATAGCTTTCTGTTTTAATTCTTTTCTTGATAATAAAATGCTAAGATCAGTTGTTCCCTATAGAGGCTGGATTTGAATCAAGTCTCCTTTGACTCCAGGGCCAGTGCTCTATCCACCGTGTCATGTAGCTCTCACTTCTTGTTCTCCTTCTGTTAGAATCCAAGTATCTCTTGGAGAGGAGCAGACAAGACTATGTTCCATTTTCTTGTTTCACTCTTTCCTGGGAGCCTTGGGACAAACTTAGCTTTTAATGAACAAAATACCCATTTCTCACTATTATTCACTTTATTGTGTTTTAATAAGTCATATAGCCATTAAAAAAAGTCATTTGTCTAGATTTTGTGAATGGGGTTAGTTGACAGCAGGAAAATTTCTAAATCAACAAGCATTTATTAAGCACTTAATTTATGTATATTATATATTGATATATAATATAATGTTATATTATATATTAATAATAATTAATATAATATTAATATATTAATAATATTAGAATATAATGCTGTTAAAGTCCTGGGAAAGATAGATGGGAAGATATTTATTCCCTGCTCTCAAAGAGTTTACAAGTTAATGAGGGGGCAGCTAGGTGGATAGAGCACCAGCCCTGAATTCAGGAGGACCCGAGTTCAAATGTAATGTCAGACACTTAACACTTCCTAGCTGTGTGACCCTGGGCAAGTCACTTAACCCCAACCTCAGGGGGGAAAAAAAAGTTACTGAGGGAAAACAATCCACAAAAAGAAACTTTTGAAAGGGGGGGGGCAGTGCAGGCTGGGTAAAGAACCAACAGGGAGGAGCAGCTAGGTGATGTAGTGGATAGAGCACCAGCCCTGAAGTTAGGAGAACCCGACCACATGTACTTAACACTTTCTAGCTGTGTGATCCTGGGCAAATCATTTAACCCCAATTGCCTCAGCAAAAATAAAATAAAATAAAATAAAAACCAATAGGGATATGGTAGAAAAAGTCCATAATCAGGAATTGGAGCCCGGAGAGGAATGAAAACATGGGACATAGCTGACCTTGGCATTTTTCTTAAAATGGATGTTCCAGGAGAAACAATCAATCAGAGGAAAAATTACAAGTGCAGAAGTACTTCCATTGGGAGAAGGTCAGGAATAGAGTGCACATTCAAGAGGAGGAGTCTGCGGTGGCATGATAAAATCCAAATGTAGAACAGAAACGGAGAGCCAAATTTAGATTGCTATCATTTTTATATTTCTGAGAAATGTTCTATTTTCTTGTTTCCAAACACAATCATAAATCAATTTTGAATCAAGTCTGCACTTTACAAGTTCAAAGTGGCAAGGGGAAAAGATTTGTTGGAATTTGTAATCTAAGAGTCTTTTGATCATATTGTGTCATCAAGGAAAGTTGACACATGTGTCTTGAATAACTCCTGGCAAGGCCACATGATTGGTGACTTGAAGGTAGCACCATGTGGTGGTCATACATAACACACTCTCTCCCTATCCCTCAATTCTTTCAGTCTACATGATCAGCATTGAGGCTCTGAAGCCCTCATTGACAATGCAAGAAAGTCTGCTCCTGTGCGGTCAATTCTTTCAAGCCACATCCCATGAAACCTTGAGCATTCTAGAATTCTTTCGAAACAAACAATAAATTGGACTACTTGCCATCTAGGGAAGGGCGTAGGGGGGGAGGGAGGGGAAAATTTGGAACAGAAGGTTTTGCAAGGGTCAATATTGAAATTTTGAATTATTGAAATATATAGGTATATGCTTTGTAAATAAAAAGCTATAATAAAAAAGAAACAATAATTGACATTTATATTTTGCTTTACAAAAATTATCTCATATGAGCCTCATAGATGTCATTGTCATTTTAAAGATGAGGGAATTAAAGTTTAAAAGTAGTTAAGTGAATTGTAGATGATTATAGAGCTAATAAATGTCCAAAGTGGAATTCAAATTTTGGTCTCTATTAACTTCAGGTATAGTACTCTTTCCATTATACTGTTACCTTTTTAGAAGATCAATCAATCAATCAAAAAGCATTTTATTAATTCCCTAGTGTATACTGGACTCTAGGGGTATAAAGGCAAATAAAATATTTTGGAGGCAGAGATAGGACAAAAGGAAGGAAAAAAGGGAGGAAGGGGAAAAGGAAATTTGAAATGACTAGATGAATGAAAGAAGTAAAAATGATGTTTTCAGCCAAGCCTATTGCTTTTTTTGTGGGCCTCTGTGTATGTGCAAAAGATTCCTGATTGATTGGTTGATAAAAAGCTGCCCAGCAGCAAGTTAGAAATTCAGGGCATGCTGAGGGAGCTAGTTTCTTCTTCATGCTGTTAATTCCTAAAGTCTTCTTTTTCTCCCAAGGAGAATCAGCAACCAGTTCTCCCTTTCTCTGTCTCTCTGTCTCTTTCTGTCTATCTGTCTGTCTTTGTCTCTTTTTGCCTCTCTGTTTATCTGTTTCTATCTCTGTCTCTGTCATTCTCTCATTATAGAACCCAAAGTTTCTGGTCTAACTGGTTTTTGGAAAGACTGTTAACTGTCATAGCTAAAGACAGATTAATTTAGGTCTACAGAGAATGATGATGAAGAGCACTTTTTACATGATGGAATACTTTGAACTTTTGTCTTGTGAAACTCTATAATAAATAAAGAGAATTCTCAAAAGACCTTGATAGCTATCCTTACAGTTGAATGCTGGGCTCCTTCCAGATGTGAGAAGGCCAGAGAAGCAATTAGAGATGTATGTGACCTTTCTCTAGCTGAAACATTGTAAACTGTGATTTATTCCTTTGTTTTATTGAATAAATATATATTATATATATGTGTGTGTTATATTTATATATATTAAATAAATATAGTTAGAGACTGTAATGTTCACACATACAAATATATCACTAAATATCCTAAAAGCTTAAATAAACATCACAGTTACTGGTTATATGTGGGTGTATATGTACACCCACATATATGTGCTAGGTACTGTATTAAAATTATGGGAATGCAAATACAAATAAAAAGAAGACTTTTATTCCTTGCACTTAAGGAATTTCTAGTCAGGGAATGAATGAATGGATACATGTGCCCAATGTACAGTGTATATTACATGTGTTGGTATATAACTATATATATGTGATAGCTATCTGTAGTTCATTCTTCATTTTCTTTTTTTTTTAAAATGTTTTAATGTTTTATTTATTTGTTTGTTTATTAATTTTTTTCCCTGAGGCTGGGGTTAAGTGCTTGCCCAGGGTCACACAGCTAGGAAGTGTTAAGTGTCTGAGAGCAGATTTGAACTCGGGTCCTCCTGAATTCAGGGTTGGTGCTCTATCCACTGCGCCACCTAGCTGCCCCCCATTCTTCATTTTCAAAGATAATCAAATGATATCATGGGGAGATATCTTGATTTATGTGTGAAATGGATTTAAATGAAGCAAAACTTGCACCGTCATCAGGTTCATTCTCTTTTCTGGAATCATCAAAGACTAGTAACAAACAAAAATCAAGATAACTGTAGTTTAAAGAGTTTCCTCATCATGATTCTACCTTTTACTTTTATTCATTTATTTTACAGGGATCTATTCTTTTTAGTTTTACTAAGGGAAACTCCTCAGATTACTTGAAGAGACTTGGACTCCTGACTTTGGGTGTCTGAGAAGAATTAAAAGAAAATGTCAGATTATAAATCAATTGGGTTTGGATAAGAGAATGCAAGCAAACAAGTCAGCAAGGTACATGTAATCCACTTGCCCTTTTACTCCATTCCTGTCTGGGGATGGAATTTGGATCATGAAACCAAAGCTGAAATTCCAGAATTTGAGAAAATTTTAAGTTGCCATTCTATGCTATATATGATATATGTCTAGGATCTGAGTGGTGGACTGAATGGACTTTTATTTTTTAAATAGCTTTTAATTTTTCCAAATACATTGAAAAATAGTTTCAACATTTACTTTTGTAAAACCTTGTGTTACACATTTTTCTCCCTTTCTCTCCTCCCATGCTCTCTCCTCTAGCAATATAAGTTAGACATGTCCATATTCATCATGATGTTCCAGAAAAATCAGGTCAAAAAGGAAAAAAAAATGAGGAAAACAAACAAATAGCAACAAGAAAAAGGTGGGAAAACTATGCTTGATCCACAGTCTTGGATAGTTCTCTTTATTCTTGATAGTTCTCTCTCTGGATGTAGATGGAACTTTCCATTATAAGTCGATAGGAATTGTCTCAGATCACCTCATTGTTGAAATTGTTGAAAATTGTTAGAAAGAGCCAAGTCCATCACAATTGATGATCACATAATCTTGTTAAAATGCTCTCTTAGTTCTGCTCACTTCACTGAGCTTTGGTTCATGTAAGTCTCTCCAGGCTTTTCTGAAACCAACCTGCATGTCATTTCTTATAGAACAATAATATTCCATTGCATTTATATACCATAACTTATTCAGCCATTCCCCAATTTATGGGCATCCACACAATTTTGGATTATTATAAATTATTATATTGGATATAAATTAGATTAAATATAAATTATTAATATAAGAAATATTAAGGTAAGATTTAATAGTTCATATAACCCCCAAAGGAGACAGAGAATCCTTCTAATTTAAAGTTAAAATTCACCATGTTCCAAACTGAAGTTCTTTCTGGTCTTTATCATTTTGACATTCAGTTTATCTCTCCCAATTGTTTAAACAATAAGGCAAGAACCTGAGATTTCCTTGGATTATTTCCCTTTAATCCTGTAATTCTAGTTTTGTAACTGAAGAAAATAAGACTTTGATGACTTTCCCTCTATAGTTTTGATCAATTTTCTGCAGAAACCTGTAATTTTCTAGTAGATAAATAAAACAGATTTATTAAAGAGGAAGAAAAATATTGAATTTCAGTATTTTGCATTCTGGGAACTGATTTTGACCAACAAAACTTCTGAAGTTCATTTGGGGAAAAATCACTAATAATATTTCTACTTTTTCAAAAAATGTGTGTCACTTTCTAGACTTGCCTTTAAAACTTTCTGCTTTTTTGCAGTTTGAGGTGAACATTGGCTGGAGGATTAGAAAGCTTGTCACACACTCAGTCAGTACACAATTAGACGAAAGTACTGTGTTTAAGCCTTGTGAAAAATGTCGAAGACAAATACATCTGGTTTTATTTTGTGGCAGTCTGTTGATTCTCAGAAAACCTGTGTTTTGTGATAGCTATTGATGATTTAAGCAAGGAGGAAAATACAATTTTCCCCCCAGAAAGTGTTACAAAACAACAGAATATTTGGGAGATATATGTTATAAAATTTGCTAGAAAACAGACACCATAGTTGTGAGCCAGGGTACTGGTGAAACTGGAGCAGCATGAATTAACTCCCCCCACATTCCCACACCAGCTAGTTTAATACTGGGAGAAAAGACAGGGTGGTATAGGCCTGGCCGAATTGAATTAACTTTATTTCCAGATGGATTTATTTGGGTTCCACAGAAGTGTAGAAAGGTAGTTGTCAGAAGTTTGGAGGAGAGTTCCTGAGATCCCCATGAAACTCCAGGCACACTGCATTTAAAGGCTTTCTGGTTTCTTGTACTTTTTATCTATTTATATCTTCCTGAGATGCTTTCTAACCACCTAGAGAACTGCTTTTACCCAAGGGTATGGGAATATTTATGATAAAAGGACTTTGTTTGAACTCTCTAAATGGGGTGATCCATTGCTCCAGGCATCCTTTACCTTCTAGGGATACCAAATCTCAAACAAAAGCTCTCAGTTCTAAGCTTTACAGTCTCCTCAGACAACCTTCACACCTAAAATTCCCCCAGTTCTCAACTGAGGTTTTTGCTTTATTCCTTTTTCTCCTCTGGTGGTGGTTTCTCCACCTTTCAGGTTAGAAACCCTGACATTATTTTAAAACCTTCCTTCATTTTATCTTTCATAGCCATTCACTCACCAAGTTCTGGTGATCTGGCTTCTGCAACCATTTGTTTCTTCTTCTTCTTCTTCTTCTTCTTCTTCTTCTTCTTCTTCTTCTTCTTCTTCTTCTTCTTCTTCTTCTTCTTCTTCTTCTTCTTCTTCTTCTTCTTCTTCTTCTTCTTCTTCTTCTTCTTCTTCTTCTTCTTCTTCTTCTTCTTCTTCTTCTTCTTCTTCTTCTTCTTCTTCTTCTTCTTCTTCTTCTTCTTCTTCTTCTTCTTCTTCTTCTTCTTCTCCTTCTTCTTCTTCTTCTCCTTCTTCTTCTTCTTCTCCTTCTCCTTCTTCTTCTTCTTCTTCTTCTTCTTCTCCTTCTTCTTCTTCTTCTTCTTCTTCTTCTTCTTCTTCTTCTTCTTCTTCTTCTCCTTCTTCTTCTTCTTCTTCTTCTTCTTCTTCTTCTTCTTCTTCTTCTTCTTCTTCTTCTTCTTCTCCTTCTTCTCCTTCTTCTCCTTCTTCTTCTCCTTCTTCTCCTTCTTCTCCTTCTTCTCCTTCTTCTTCTCCTTCTTCTTCTTTTCTTCTTCACCTTGTACAGACTGTCATTTCCACTTATCTGGACTATTATTTCAGTTTCTTGATTGAAGATTCCTAACAAGTCTTTTTACAACTACTCTATTCAAAATAGCTTTCCTGCAGTGTTGAGCTTTCATTTGCACCTACTTAACCATGCCATTCTTCTGTGTGAAATTGTGATTTCTTATTGCATGATGGAGTGGAAAGAGTGCTGGGTTTGGAATCAGGGAAAACATAGATTCAAATCTGAACTTAGGTACTTACTAGTTGATGACCCATAGCAAATCAATCTCTCTCTGTACCTTGTTTCTTCTATTGTTTTATGAAGGGATTGGACTAGATTGCTTTTAAACCTCCTCAAGATATAAATTTACAAAACACAAATAAAATATTTATAGATATTAAAACATTTGTTCATAAATCAAAATATTAGATTTGCTTTTTAAATGAGAGTATTTTGAAAGTAATTTTTATTTTAAAATTAAAATATTTTCAAAATTATATTATTGCATAAAATAAACATAAATCCTATGGTATTTAAACTCTTTTGCTTGCATTTAAGTCCCTTCTCACTTTAGTACAATCTCACTTTTTCACTTTTTCAGTCTTCTCTCTAATCCTTATCATGAATTCTACACTTCAGCCAAATTGAATTTTTAGCCTGCTGGACATCCTGTATTTTATCTGAATCTTTGTTCACATTGTTCCCAATAGCTGGGATGTAAGCCCCTCTACCCACTATCCACTCAACAAATTCTAGGCTTAAAAACTACAAGGATAACAACAAAAATTGCCCTAAGCAAGTGGCATTAAGGGCAGAACCACTTTTCCCCAGGAATTTCAAATAGCTCTTAGTTTTGCATATCTGGATAAGAGATCTAGTACCATTGTGTATTGTTGTAAGCTCCAGTAACCTTGCCCCTATTCTATTGTAAAGAGATTTCATTTTATCTAAACTTTCTCTCCCAGAATTGTAGTCTTAATGTATTATGTGCTTTAAAAAATCTTTGTTGAAGCTGACATTTAAGTATTTTACATGTATTCATTGCATCTTCAGTTGTAAATGATTGTGTAGAAACGATCAGATAAGATCTCAATATGGTTGATTCCAGTCTTTGAAAGTTAACCCCCCGCCCTGGATTCAACATTGTCCTAGATTGCTTAGTTTTCCTAATTCCAAGAGGATTATACATTTGCATATACATATCCAAGATCCACAAATACAAAAAAAGATAGCTTTTGATTTTCAAATTGAAAACTGGCTTCCTAAGAATTTTCCACCTACCCACAGCTTGGAAATTCATCCATCTTTGCTATCTCTAAAAAATGCCTATTGGCTTTAAAACAACATTATAAGACTGGTCTGAGTCAAGATTCTAAAGTCCAGTAACGTATCTAGATCCTCTTTGACTCAGTTTGCATTGGAGATGACTAAGAAGATTTTATAACTGCCTTTCTTAGATCACTTCATTGCTATTGCTGGGTTTATCTTGAGCAAATCATAAAAGAGGGAAAAGGACCCACATGTGCAAAAATGTTTGTAGCAACTCTTTTTATGGTCGCAAAAAATTGGAAAATGAGTAAATGCCCATTAATTGGGGAATGGTTGAACAAGTTGTGATATATAAAGGTAATAGAATATTATTGTTCTATAAAAAAATGTTGAACAAGCTGATTTTGGAAAGGCCTAGATTTATGTGAACTGATGCTGAGAGAAACAAACATACCAGGAATACATTGTACACAATAACAGCAAGAATGTGTGATGATCAACTATGAAAAACTTGGTTCTCCTCAATGGGCCAGTGATCCAAAGCAAATGCCATCTGCATGCAGAAAAAGAGCCATAGAGATTGAATGTAAATCAACACATGGTATTCACTTTTTTTTCCAATTTCTCATGGTTTTTCCCTTTTGCTCTGATTTTTCTATCCCAACATGATTCACAAAGCAACATATGTTGAAAATAAATAAAAAAAGGAAAAAAAAATAAAAGCATCAAATAAAAAAAAGATTGTTAAAAAAAAACCCAACAAATTGATTGCAGGTATCATCCTCCCTTAATTTGACACTGTAATGGATAGACCCTATTGACTTCCCAGCCTCAGGGAAATCTCAGACTAGACAACAGCTCATTTGAAAAAATGTGGAGGTTTTCATGACTTGTAAGACGTGATATGGTTTGTGTCAGCAGTGTGATATGGCTTTAAAAACCAAGAAAAAACTTACATACAACTGAGCGAATAAATGGATTCTTTATATTTTCTGGTAGTCTATTGATCCCTTAGCATTGTCCTCAGTTCTGGGCACAACATGTTAGAAGAGATGTTGACAAGCCAGACTATGTCTAGAGAAGGGCAACCAGAATAGTGAATGTTCTTGAAATCATGCCATATGAGAATTGGGGTTAAATTCAAACTCAAATACTTTACCTGTTGAAGGAATTGGAGAAGTTTAACTTGGAGAAAAGATTTGGTGGGGATGTGACAGCTATACTTGAATAGCTAAAGTCATCAAGGTAACAGAGATTTTTAAAGCACCTAGTACTACTAGAGATATGTGTCCTAGGCACTGTGCTGAATGCTGGCAAATGATTAATTCGAAGTGTTATTATACATGAAAGGGATTAGATTTGTTCTGCTTGTCTCCAAAGGGCAGAATTAGAAGCAAATGTTTGAAATCGAAAAGAAGCAAATTCAAGCTTGACATAAGGAAAAACTTTCTAACAATCAGAGCTGCCCCAAAGTGGTCCCACTCTTATTATTGTAGTTTTGATAGGGTAGGAGTAGCAATAAAACAAGAGAAAATAATTTAAGGCATAAAGATAAGTAAATAGGAGTTAAAACTATCCCTATTTACTGATGGGATAATACTTGGAAAATCTTAAGGAATCGACAAGATATTCTTTCAACAATAGTATCAGCAAAATTGAAATCAACTAAGAGGATATTTTATAGAACTTAAAAAAATAATTTTAAAATTTCATTTGGAAAAAAGATCTGGATTAATAAAGAAAATGATGGAAAGAAAAGGAATGAAGGGGAAACAGCATTTCCAGACCTCAAAGTGTAATATAAGGTAATAGTTATCAAAACCATGGGCTTATTGGTTAAAAAATAGATTGATCAATGGAAGAGACTAAACAAGAGAGAATTAGAAACAGTGAAACTCAATATGGGTTGCTTTGTGATGCGGTAAATTCCTTCTCAATGGAGGTTAAGCAAAAATTGAGTGACCAGATGACCCTTTGCTAGAGTGGACCTGCTAGACCATCTTTTGCAGAAGGATTTGTGTTCATGTAGGGGTTGTCTTTTCAATGATCGGATTTTTGGTCTTTGTGGGATGCTGTGTTTTCCTAATCCTGATGTTTTAACTGCTCTTTCTTTGATTCCTTCATCAAGTCCTTGTTTTCTCTCTGAACTCTTGAAGTAGTTGTTCCCCCAAGACTTTTGTCCTAGGGCTTGGCCTTTCCTAATTCACCTGAGTGGCACATATGACTTTTAGATGAGTGGTACTACTTATGAAGGATCTTAACCTACTATGACATAGTAAATACATCCTAAAGAGTTACCAGGGGGTAGCTAGGGGGCGCAGTGGATAGAGCACCAGCCTTGAATTCAGGAGGACCCAAGTTCAAATCTGGTCTCAGACACTTAACACTTCCCAGCTGTGTGACCCTGGGCAAGTCACTTAACCCCAGCCTCAGGGGAAAAAAAAAAAAAGAGTTACCTGAAGCAAATGGACATTAATTGTTAAAAGTAGGATTCCAGCTCAGACCTTCTTGACTCTAAGCAGTGTCTTTGCCAAGAAAACCCCAAAATAGGATAAGAAAGAATTAGACATGACTGAAAAAAAAAATGACTCAACAATAGCATTTTCATCAAGTCTCCCCAGCTCAGAATTCTTTGATGACTCTCTATTATTATAGTTCCTGAAGTTCAAATTCCTCAGGTTGACGTTCAAGATCTGGTCCAAACACACCCCAATCATCCAACCTTATCTTTGATTACTCCCATCATGAAACCCTCACTTATAGCCAAGCCAAATTCATTACCTCCTGCCCAAACCATGTTTATCTCTGCCTGTTTGACTCTACTCATGCTGATATATATATTTATCAGAATGTTTTCATCATTAAACCAAATACTATTTAGTCTTCAGGACCCAGCTCATGTCCCACTTTCTGCATGAGCTCCATTGAAATCTTTGTACCCTCCATTGTAACCCCTGAGTACATATTTGGTTTTCACACCTATTTATACATAGTCTTATGTTATTATTTTTGCCTTTTTCTTCAATAATACTGTTTGGTTATTTGAGGAAGGAAATGGTGAGGTTTGGTGGAAAGAACATTGTATTTAGAGTCTAGAGAACCTTGGTTCAAATCTCATCTCTATCACTTACCATCTATGTGACCAGAGAGAAATCATTTACCTTCTCTGAATCTCAAATTTCTTTTTCTGTAAAATGAAAGTATTGGAAGAGATTATCTCTATGGTCCCTTCCAATTCTAAATCTATGATATCAGGAAACTTTTGTCAATTGTTATTTGCTTGCTTTTTTTTTTTTTTTTTTTAACATATTTTTCTTTCCCTTTTGAGCTGATTTTTCTTGTGCAGCATGACAAATGTGGAATTATGTTCAGAAGAATTATATATGTTTAACCTATATTGAATTACTTGGGGCAGGAAGGGAGAATGTTGAAAATTATCTTTGCATCTATTCAGAAAAATGGAAAGGTATAAAACAACAACAACAACAACAAACGACTGTGCCCAAAGCTGGATCCTGAATTTCTTTTGTGTACCTGTTATGACATAGCTTGGAAATAGCCTGCTACAATAAGCCCCATTTCTTTAGGAATTTCAAGGATTACACATGAAACTATTGAGGCTCAGGGAATTTAAATGAATTGTCCACGACACCACAACTAACCTAGTAAATATTAGAGTTAAGATTTGAACACAGGTCTTCTGGGATAGGTCACTTAAAAAAGTCAATATTCTGACATTATTTGACTCTGTATCCAACCTGAATACTACCTTATACTTCCCTGTTGACAATACTGTCCTATGGAAAGTATATGAAATAATTCTTTTCCTTGAGGTGCTTCTCCTGATAAGATATCTAGAATCTCAGTGATTGCCCAATTCAACCTCTTCTTTTCACAGATGAGGAAACAGATCTATGGAGGTAAAGCAACTTTTGCAAGATCAAAGGCCACTGGCCAGTTCAGCCTCCTCATTTCATAGATGAAGAGACTTTTCACTGGAGATGAAGCTACTTTTGCAAGATCATATATGTCAGAAGTCAAATTTGACTCTAGATCCTCTACTTCCAGGGTCTGTATATTTTCCACAGTGTCACAATATGGAGGGCAAAATCATATAAAATGGTACCACTTTCTTTTTCTTTTTCACTCATCACTTTCTGAAAAGATGTACCATTTCTCTCTATGCACATGTCAGTTTAATTGAATGGCTTATTGGTGAGTTAAGCATTTTTAATAATGAACTAGTGTCCATGTTCGAGACTTTCAATTAATTTGTACTGAAATGGTTTAGAGCCAGTAATTAGCACAGACTGGATTCATCCCAGTTTGTGCCCTTGCATACTTGGGGACCCTTAGTGAGAACATGAAATTTTGGCAGATTTTCAGAATTAGTCATTTCCTTAGAATTATATAATGTGAGAGCACAAAGCATGATTTTAGAAAAAGAGATCTTAGAACATAGAACTATTAGAACATAGAATGCTAATGCTGGGAGAGATGTCAGAACAAAATGCTCAAGGGGAGCTTTACACATTCATTATCTAATCTAACTCCCTCATCTGACCTGAATGTTCCTCATGTATAAAAATTCCTCACTTTGCATCTTGCTCTTTCATCTTTGTTGACTATAAGTATTTACTTATATCTCGGTTCCTTCTGAACCTTTATGGAGATTAAAAAAAAGAAGAAATAATAACTGACTTAATTTTTTGAACAGACCTCTATTTTCACTAGTATAGGGGATTCTCAGTAATCAAACTCCCTTTATAATGAATGAATTTTAAGATATTTATTTAGTACATGCCATAAACAAACACTATTCTAAGTGCTAGGGATACAAACAGAAAATTGGAGACAGAGCCTGCTCTCAATGAGCTCTCCTTCCATTGTTGTCAGTTGTACAAACTGGAGGTTTTAGCTTCAAGTTAGATGAAAAAGGCCTCTTCTTTAATGTCATTTGCACTGATAAAACTACTTTGACAGTGATTGAGCCATTTGATAGTGGAGCATTAAGAGTGACTTAGGTGACTTGCTCAGGTCTACATATCAGAGGCAAGGACTCAAACTCAGTTGAAATCTTCCTGATTTCAAGTTTATCTATCCATTGTGTCATCCTGTCTCTCTGACATTTAAATAACACTTCAAAGTTATGTGGAACACTTAATATGCATGGATTATTTCATTTAAGTCTCAGAAGGTAGATATCATTTCTGTTGTATATATTTAGAAATTGAGAAGTTAAATGACACTTGGCCATATTCATACAGCTAGCTATCCAGTTTTTGCTACTTCTAACTCTAGCTTCCTATCTGGTAAGCCACACTGCTTCTCCAAAAGTCCTATACTGTGACATTTAGAAATTCCTTTGGCCCAAAGGCTAAGAAATTCAGCTCAGAATTCTGACTCATATTCACCAGGCTCTGAATCCCAGCATAATTGATATGACTGAGGACGGCAGAACCCTCCTTACTGAGGTCAATGTCAAATCTTTCCTCTTCTCCTAAAAAAACAAACACATAAACATTTCTCTCTCATTTGCTGCCAACTGCCAGCAGATGCTTGCCAGCTTCGTGATAAACAAACCCAGGAGAGGTTAAAAAAGAACAACCTGCATGCTTATGCACCATATCAGCAACAACTAGACTCACAGATCGATTTTTGGATTAGGACCAGACTTCCATTTGGAACCAAACAATCCGTTGCTGTACAGTATTTGTGGGTCAGAGAGATGAGATTCAGGGAAATCATGTTGGGAAAAGAGAAGAGCCAGCATTTTGGGGAGGAATCTTTTCCTTCTTGACATTGCTCTCTATTATTCTGGCTGGAATTGAATTCATGGAAATGCTCCAATCTTTTCCAGACCCATCTGGAGAGAGGCTGTGATTGCCTCAGACCACCACTGACACCCCAAGGTATGTAACTTTTCTTCCCTGAGCCTCTCCCTGCCCCCTCTTTTTGGGGCCTCTTTGAAAGATGAGTATGAATCCCCACCCTGTTCTCTCTTTTGTAGCTGGAATGTGAGTGGAATATGAGCATTACAGGAAAGAATGTGGGGAGAACATGGTCTCTGCTGACTTCCTATGTGGAAATATGCCAAATATCTGGCACTCTCCCTTTAAATATGGGAGTGGTCTCTAGTCCTTAAACTCTCTCCAAAACAGAAATAATTTAAAAGACCTTGACCAGACTTTGAGTCACAGAACACGTTTTCCCAGGAATCACAAAGCCCCTTTATCTGTCCCTACCTAATCTGGGTATACTCCTAAGCTTGATCACCCTGTCCTGGCTAGAATGGTCTGCCCACTGGCTTTGAATACCTGGTAAATAGAATATGACCAAGGCTTTACTCAGTTGTTGACTCCTAGAATCCCATCTGGGTCTCAGCTCATGGATACCTGGGCCTGAAGACCAGAGTTCAAATCTAGTTTTAGATATTTATGAGTTTGGGACAGTCATTTATCCTCCATCTGCTTCAGTTTTCTCATCTTGAAAGTGGAGATAATAATAACATCTACTTCCAGGTTATGAGGATCAAAAGAAATAATATTTGTAAAATTTTTAGCACACTGTCTGGTATTGAGTGGGTGCTACATACTTATTTTCTTCCTATTTTCCCATCTCTGGTTTCTCTTCTTCTGCCAGTTCTTTCTCCCTTGATCTAGATCTTGCCTACTTTCTCAGGCCCATTTCAGATCCTACCTCTTCCATACAGTCTTCAATGATTTTTCCTTCCATTGCATTCATCTGCTAGTCAATAAATATTTATTAAGTGCTACTATGTCAGACATTCTGATAAGTGCAAGAGATACAAAGAAAGGCAAAAATCTGTCCCTGCCAGAGCTCACAATTTGATGTCGGCACCATTCTTTGAGAATGTCATTCTTTATATGAATCACCAGCAACTAGCATGATATGTGCCTCATAGCAGGTGCTTAATAAATGCTCATTGGTGGAATTAGGATTAGGCAGCTAGGTGGCCCAATGAAGGCAACACCACTCTTGGAGTCAGGAAGGTTTGAGTTCAAGCCCAGTCTCAGACACTTAAGAGCTGTGTGATCCTAGCCAAGTCACTTAATTCTGTTTGCCTCATCTCCTCATCTGTAAAATAGGTTGGAGAAGGAAATGACAAATAACTTTAGTATCTTTGCCAAGAAAAACCCCAAATCATGGAGTCAGATATGACTAAAATCATTCAACAACCATATGCTATTACATCTCCTATAATGTTTCCTGCATTGCTATTTAATTCCCAACTAAGTTTCAAAAGACCTTATCCTTCTGTACACCCCTATTATATCGTACTGAATATTGTCATTCATCGAATAAGTATTTGCTTATTTATAACCGAGATGGTTTGAATTTATGGGATGAAGAAGGTTTTATTTTAATTTAACTATTTTATTTTTCCAAATACATGCAGAGATAGTTTTCAACATTCACCTTTGCAAAACCTTGTGTTCCAAATTTTTCTCCCTCACCTCCTCCCCTAGACAGCAAGCAATCCAATATAGGTTAAACATGTGTGATTCTTCTAAACATTCTCCCATATTAGTCATGCTGCACAAGAAAAATCAGAACAAAAGGGAAAAAAACCATGAAAAAGAAAAAAAACCCAAGCAAACAAAAAACAACAAAAAGATGAAAATACTATGATTTTATCCCTATTCAGTCTCCATAGATGAGAATGGCATTTTCCATCCCAAATCTATTGGGATTGTCTTGAATCACCTCATTGTTGAAAAGAGCCAAGTCCATCACAGTTGAACATCACATAATCTTGTTGCTATGTACAATATTCTCCTGGTTCTGCTCACTCCACTCAGCATCAATTCATGTAAGTCTTTCCAGGTGTTTCTGAAATCAACCTGCTCATCATTTCTTATAGAACAATAATATTCCATTACATAGATATATCATAATTTATTCAGCCATTCCCTAACAGATTCACTCAATTTCAATTCCTTGCCATTACAAAAAGGGCTGCTGCAAAGGGTTTTTTTTTTTTTTTTTTTTTTTTTTTTTTTTTTTTTTGTGATAACCACTTTGTAGTCAGTTCCACTGGGACAAATGGTTAATGAGTAGCCCTCAATCACACAATGAATTGGGTAGATGGATAGCCCTGAGATTAGATTGATTATCTTTATCTCATCTTATCAGGGAATAGGAATTTAGAAAAAGAGAGGAGAGTAAGATGTTTTTCTCTGTTAGTCCTGGAGGCCACTTTAGGTTGTTTCTTTACACATGTTCTCTTTTCCTGTCATATTTGGGTGTGGAGAGAAGTGAGAGCTTCCCCTATAACCCAATTATGCAGCAGTTGATGGAAATTTCCAGCACCTTCACCATAGTGGCTGGTGGCCATCTCTAAGCAGGCAGCACTGTCCCATTAAATATGTAGCAATAGCCTTTGCCAAAGCTTTGCCAAAATCTTGAGTGTCCTTTTGGAATCTCTGGGGTGTGACCTCAGAAGACCTCACTTAGGGCTCATCAGGACATGTAGCTCTCTCTATGTGTGAATTTATGGGATTTAAAAAATGTAATAAAAGTTTATTTTCCTTATGATAGCTCTATAATGAGCCTTGTACTAAAGAAGGTCTGAATTATCGAATCAAATCTCAGTTGGAAGAAATTTTGGAAGGCACAGAGTTGAACCAGTACCAGAACAAGAATCCTTCCTATAATTCATGTGACAAATAATCACTCAGCTTTTATTTAAAGACCTCCAGGTAGAGGGGATATTGCAACCCAAAAAGAGTGCCTTGGGCAGAATTTGAACTACCTAGCTAGATATTGCAATGGATAGAGTGTTTTCCCTGGGTTTAGGAAGGCCTCCATATCCTTAAATGGAAAATGGAGATAGCATGGCACAGGGTTGATGTGAAAACCAAATGAGATATTTGTAAAGTGCTTAGTACAGTGCTTGGCATATAGTTGGAACTATATAAATGCTTATTCCCTCTCCTAGCCTCCAACCTCCTTAATCTAACAGCCTCTAAAAAAAAAAAAAAAAAGAAAATGGGGTCCAGCTGAAGTTATGCTGATTCTTTGTAATCACTTCTATCTTTTCCTGGTTAGATTGTAAGCTTGTTCAAAGCAGAGCTTATTTTTTTGCCTCTTTTTGTATCCCTAGGGTTTAGCACATATTAGATGCTTAATAAATGTTTATTGAATGATTGATTAAATGAATGACATTTGTTAGTCATCTCTTCAGTAAGATCTAAAATTCTGTAGAGAATTGATATCAATCTCACTGATCTACAGTTTGAAGCTTCTATTCTTTCTTTTTTCAACTTTGAAAATTAGTTTATTTGCACTTCTCCAATCCTGAAGCACCTTTCTCTCCCACCATTATTTTTTCAATTGCTAGTTCATTCAGTAATCTGGGATGTAGTTTCTCCCAGCCTAGAATTGTGAATTCATCAAGATGGTGAGTCATCACCAACTCTTGTTACCACTTAATGGTCTTAGCCACCATCTTTGTTTTTGTCCATTTTAGTCAGAAGATCCATTCTCTTTGGCATAAATAAAACAAAGGAAAGTGAGGAGTCAAAAAATTCTGTTCTCCCTTCATAGTGTGTTATTTGTATGGTCCTTCTTTTGGATAAGAGGTTTTATTTTTTTTTTTTAGGTCTCCTCTCTTTCCTGACATAACCAAGAAATTCCTTCTTTTCTGCGGTAGCTTTGTTGAGGTTTGCTTTTCCAAATAGGACACAGAGACCATTTTTGCATCTTTTAAACAATTAATCTCTTCTAGAGTAATTCCTATGTGCAGAATTATGGCATTTCTTACAAAATTGGGGAGCTATTTAAGGTTATCAATGCTCCCACTATTAGACATGAAGAGAGTTGCACAATTTAGTAGAAAGAGTACCCAAATTGGAATGGCCAGATATGTATTTAAATCCTGACTCTGTTGGTTTTTCCCCTGTGCAATCTTGGACAAGTCAAGAGCCATTTATGAAGTGTTTAAGGTATGTCAGGCACTGTACTAAGTGTTAGAGATATAAATATAAATATAAGCAAAAAAAGGGATAATTCCTGCCCTTGAAGATCTTATATTCTGAAGTGTCTAGACAACAACAACAAAAAAGAAAGCTGAAAGCAGAAAGGAAGCATGGTGGCAAGGTCTAAGGATGGCAGGCTGGTCTGAGTCCTTCCTCAAAATGGAGGTTCCAGAAGGAATTTACCAATGGAAGAAGGGGGATGTAGGCAAAGGCAGAATATTCAACCAAGACACGGGGATGAAATCTAGACCATGACTTGACTTTTTCTGCCTTCATATAAAATGGTTAGTGATGTAAAAGTTTGTCTTGGATTGGGGCCAGGAGAACTCTTGATATCTTTTTGTGTCCCAACTGTACCTATTCTTACCACTTGATTAGCAATGTTGCCCTATCCAACATAGAACCACAGTTGGCCTGGAAGAGATGCATTGAAGATGCAACCTGGTCTGAATCTTTTGATAAATAAATCAATGGAAAAGAGAAGATATAACTTATGTGGCAGGTGGAGGATTGGAGTGGGATTTTTGGCTATTAGTAGTCATCTTGGATGGCTATCCAAGGGGTGGTACTCTAGAGCTTCCCCCTCATCTTTTCCTAGGAGCTTATATTATCTGTCTTACAGAAAAATAAAACAATATAGAACCTGTTGTTGAATTCTTTGTTCTGCTTGAATTCACCAGCTAAGAAAAAGGATTCTCCTTTCCTTTTATAAAATTTGTGCTGAGTCCAGTTGTTTCCCTTGTGCCTGGCATAATGCCTTGCACATAGTAGGCACTCAATGTTAATGGATATTTTGCTGAAGGTTTCTATTCTATTTAATGACCAGTTCCTTGCCTAGGACTTAAATGTATTGGTCCCTTGTTCTAGGAATCTTTATTGTGTGATTTTTTAAAATGCCATTTATTTTGTAAATCTGTGGCGTAGAAGAAAGGAACTGAAATCGGAGTCAGGAGAAGATATGGATTCAATTTCTGCTGCTGACACTTGGTAGGCAACCATTTGGTTGTGGTTGTTGTTCAGTTTTTTCAATTGTGTCCCTACCTTCATGGTTTTTCTTGGCAGAGATGCTGGAATAGTTTGTCATTTCCTTCTAGCTCATTTTACAGATGAGGAAACTGAGATAAGCAGGGTCTTGTAGCTAGTGTTTGGAGCCATGAAGATGAGTCTTCCTGATTCCAAGCTCATTGCTCAATCCCTGTGCCACCTAGTTGCCTTATATAATCATAGAGAAGTTATTTAATCTCTTGGAGTCTCAGCTTCCTCTTCTGTAAAATGGGCATGTTTCAAATGGTTGTTTAAAATCGAATTAGATAGCATAGAGGCAGATATATGACATAGTGAATGTAGTGTGGGACTTATAGTCAGGAAAACCTGTGTTTATATCCTGCCCTATTCTTACCTGCTATATGAAATTGGTTGAGGCAATTAATATTCACTCAACTTCAGTTTCTCAAAATATATGATGGGGATCTTACTAGAATCTAGCTCACAGGTTATGAAGATCAAATGAATGCTTCATAAACCTAAAGTGTTATGTAAAAGTTATTATATGTACAAATTTTGAGACACTGTGTATATTTTCAATGGATCTTATTTGCTATGAAAATGTCTATCAGGGATGCTATCAGGCAGGACTGAAAGGCGAGTTTTTCAAGGTTTTTTCCCTCCATCTAACCAGGGAAGGCTATATTCATGAGCCAAACATTTGGGACCCACTTGTGTGAGATGTTCCCTATTCTTTTGATTGGTATGGACATAGCTGTATGATCTATTCTGTTGCTGAGCAACCAGGCAGAACTTAGAAAAATGACTCTCTTTCAGTAGACAATAGTGATAGAGCATCACTACAGTCATCTGACCAGGGATGGATGGGAAGTGTGCCAAGTGCAAGATGTCACTCTTAGCTCTATGTGATAAGTAAGGCAGCAAAAAAACATTTTTGAAGAAACAAGCCAACCCAGATTAGACATTAAAAAAAGGATGCTCTTTTTATTTTGGGGTAGAGGGTGCATATAATACAAAAAAAATCAAAAGCTTATCTGACATATATTTGTTTTTACTTTCCCTAGCTGTCAAATTGTAAGCCTGGAATTCATTTGTACATTCTAAGGTTCTGGGTCTGCTCATGCAACTTTCTTATCCTAGGGGTAGCTATATGGGAATATCTCAAAAGTGACCATTCAAGATACTGCAAAGGATCAGGTTTGGGAAGAATTCCTTAGCTTGGGTTCATTTTTTCCCCTTCTGCTTCATATGTACAACAAAATAGTCATTGCATGCGATGGTCAGCCCGGCAATTAATGAAAAGAAGCTCTGAAATCCCACTTTTCCATCTCGGCACTGGTCCAGGTCTTTCATAATCTTGTCTACAGCTAAAGGATCTTTCTGGTTCTGAAAAAAATATCACAAGAAACAAAAGCATATGAATCAATTATTGGGCTGAGAGACTTGCGTAATAGCTCTGTATAGCTAGCCATTAAAGAGAAAGTACCTACATTTTTGGATTCTGATTTTTCAGAGAACCTATAACAATTGACTAGTTTATAGAGGGAAATATTAGAAAAAGTGGAGTGGAAAGAGGGTTAGAAAAATAACTTTATAAAGCTAGAAGAATTGTAATCAATATAATGGTCATTCATGATGTCAGAGGATTCCTGATAAAACATGCTACCCATTATAGGGAGATTTTAGATTTAGAGCACAGAATGAGACATATTTATTTTCATGTATAGCCCCAGGATGAATTTATTTTGTATAGCTGCATATTTTTAACCAATTCTTTTAAAATTAAATTTATTTATTATTTTATTTAAATAAATCATAAATTTATTAATTTAAATAAATTATAAACACAATTTTTAACATTGTTTTAAAAATTTTGGGTTCCAAATCATCTCCCTCCCTTTCCCCTCCTCACCCCTTTGAGAAGGCAAGCAATTTGATACAGATTATATATGCACACACATATTACAATACATTTATTTTTCTCTTCTCCCTTTAACAGACTGTGGCTATAATATTCTTTTTTTTTAAATAAATTTTTATATCTTTTATTTTTTTATATTAAAAAAAGAGAAAAGAGTGTTCTATTTGAAGTTAGAGAATTTGGGGACCTTAATTTCCTCTTCTGTAAAAGGTGAGGGCAGGACTGGATGACCTCTGGCAGAAGTTAGAAACGAGGTTCTATGCTTTTCCTGATTTTGTACTGATTTGTTTTACTTTTTTCTTGTAGCTTGCTCTCACTTAAAAGCTAAATTAATAATAATAAATTAAGCTAAAAATTAAATTTGGGCATTCTCATAGAGTTGTCTGCCTCCATCATACTGAGAAGCTGATTACTTTTGGGGAGAGGTTTCTGCAAGTTCTGGCTCAATTTTCTTGCTGTGGGCAAAGACTGGTGGGTGGGATTGAGATGATGTAAGAAACCAACTTGAAAAAACAAGAGAGTGTATTGTAATAAAGGAACGGGAAGGTGTAGAATTGGAAGCATGACTTCACACCACTCACATACCCCTTCTGAAACCCTCTCTTCTTTATGGACCTATCAGCCTTTAGTAGTAAATATCTGTGCCTCAGATCTTTCTGTCTTGTGCAACTTCCATGTTAGAAGCCAATCTACTTTTCAGAATCTAGGATATAGAGAAGCCAGAGGGTCATTGGCTAGCTGTCTGTCATGGGCTGGCTTATGAAAAGCCAGGATGGGCTAATTTGGCTTGAGGAAAAGAGCAAATTAATATTCCAATATCCAGAAGGATGAAATACCCTGGAGAAAATTCCTGCCTTTCTCTTTCATCACTCTCTAGACTATACACAAAGGGCAAAACAGATCTCTGGGAATCTGAGTCTAGACTTGAACCTGCCTGGTAGGGATTTGCTTTGGTTTTTAGAAGCAGGATAAAGACAGTTCCAATTTATAATGCATTCTAGGATTTACAAATCACTACCTCGACATTATTTTATTTGATCCTCATAACTATCCTGTGAGATCATTGTTATGATTGTCCCCATTTTACAGATCCTGAAACCCAGGCTCAGAGAGGTCAAGTAATTTGCTTAGTATCACTCAGCTGAAAAGTGGCCGAGGGAGGAGTTGAAGTTCTTCTAAAGCTCCTCCAAGTCTAGCATCTATCTGTCTACTATGCCAGATTGGAAGGGAATTTGGCCATTTCTGGCCAGAGACCAATTCAAGTTTGTAAACTTGAAGACAAAGATAATTTCAGTTTTAAATTTGTTTTTATTTCCAGTGCCTTAGAGGCAACCCTGGTTGTATTGTTGCTTACATTATTGTATGCTATTGATTGTATGATTATTATGACAGGTATCTCCAAGTGGATGAAAATGAACAGTGGAATAATGAAAACAAATCAATCCACTATTAAAAGATTTATTTAGCACCTACTATGTACCCAGTGCTGTGCCTAGCTCCAGAAATAGGATAAACAAAGGAATTAGGGCTTGTGATTTCAATGATACTGGTAACTATTAAATAAGGAAATTCTTCTGCCTGTGCCAGTTTGCACTTTACAAATTACTTTCTTAAAAAGACACCTAGAACATCGAATGATCAAGTCAAAAAATCCAGAGTAATACAGCTCATATGTCTCAGAGCTCAAACCTAGGATTTCCTAATGGTCCTAAGATCATTCAGTGCTCTGGGTGCCTTTTTAAGACCAGTGGATTGATTTATTTTAATTATTCTACTGCTCATTTTTATCCACTTGGGGATACAATAAAATTGGTAATTTGGTCATCTCTGAGATCAGTCAGAATATTGTTATAAACAAAATGCCAGTCATAATGCACCACTATGTTACTCTGTGCCTATAAAAGAGGAGTCATCTGCTTTACTAATGCACCATTTCCTAAGGACAAATGGTAAGAGGCAGCCAGGAGCCTTTTAACTTTTTATCTTTTCATCTTTTAGAAGCTATTAAATTATTCAACATCAAGCACAGTAATTATATTTTCCAGTGATCATGTGTGTTCTCAAGAAGGAAAGGCCCACTTTAAGGTTTAATGCTTCACTATGCCCATTTCTATCTGCTGATGGGTCATTTCCTGAAATAGGTTGATCCAATCAATATCTGAAGGATGGATGCTTCCACCCAAATAGATGCCCCAGGATAGGTCTGACTGGGTAAAGAGAAACAATGTAGTGGAAATGTCTATGGAAAATGGAAGACTTTTTTAGCTGAAAATGCAATGAGAATGGAGAGTCATAATTTAGGATAATGGAGTTTTAGAGCTGAAAGAGACCTCCTGTCCATATCTTAACCATATGAAGCTTGGTTTTCACTAAGGACATGTTCAGCATCATTACAGAGTAGATCTGGGGAAAGAAGAACGATCTTATCTCCTTTAAAGGGGACAATTTAAGCCAGAACAGTCTGAGGGACAGTGAACTGGCCCCCTATTTAAAAAGTTTGAGGACCACTGATTTAAGCTATGGTATATGGTTAGGATGTAGGGACCACAACACTAATGTTGAGAAATTGGATGAATCAATTCACTCGTTTACTGTCTTCTCTCAATATACTATCCCTTTGGTGACTCCATTCTTCTGAATACTATTTGTTTCAACTCTTCTTATGTCATTAATTGAAATGTATATTATGTTATGGTTATTAGTGGAAAGAATGTTAGATATGGTATCAGAAAAAACTTGGGTTCTAATTCTGTTTCAAGCACTCGCTAGTTGTGTGAACTTAGGCAAATCACTTATTCACTCTGAACCTCGATGTTTTTTATCTGTAAAATAGGTATCATAATAATTTTACCTACCTCATAAGCTGCTTGTGAGATTCAAAGCAGGTCACATATGTAAAACATTTGGCAACCCTCAAAGTATTATATAAACCTAGCTATTATAGTTATTATCAGAGTATAAGCCCTTTGAAGATGGGAATCCTGTCTTCATCTTGGCACAGGCTTCTCTCCACACCCCTCTGTATACAACAGGAACTCATTAAGTAATTGTTGAATTTATGGAAATGCCTGTTTCATAGTCACCACTAGAAGGAAGTGATAGAATAGGAAAAGAAGAAGAAAACGAGAGTCTAGAAGCCAAGTTATTCCCTTCCATCCTTTAAAAGGTTTGATATTTACTTCCAAAAATCCAGGGAATTCTTTTTCCATGAGAACTCTCAGATCTTCTTTTGTTAGGTAGCCTTTGTCTCCAGCAAACTTATGAAATGTAAACATCATGGTTTCCATGGCATGTTCCATTTGAGATGGCATCTTGGTGGTGTCTTCTGAAACCTGTTCAAAGATTCCCCAAACACAAGTTTAAGCTCAACAGATGTGAGACTATAACCTAGATATTGTCTTTCTTAGGACAGATGTTTCTATGGCATCAACTTATGGCTCTAACCAAGTCAAACATAAGCATTGTGTTTTTACAGCTTTGAATGGGTTGCCATTATTTCCCCTCCCATCCTAGAGCTAATTCAGCTGAACCCAACTATAATTATTAGGAAAAGCAGGATCAGTGTTCTCCTTAGTGTTCTTGTATCTTCTTCTATTTCCTTCCTCCCATGCCCTACTCTCTTAGATTTTTACTTGACAAAACAATATATTGAAAGGAAAGATATTTTACTATTTTTTGGGTGTCGGTTAATCAAGCTTTTATCTGTTTCCAAATACCCCAAGCCCACATAGCCATGTTCAGTCAACAGATAGAAAATATCAACAGATATGAAACAGATGTGAATATCAACTCTTTAAGTTTGTCTTTGTAATCTAGTTATATCTAACTGCAGAAGGGAAAATACTTGCCTATAATTGACTATAGTTTGCTGAAATCCTTAGGCACTTATTTATATGGTACCTGTAACTTGCTACTGCAGTAAATTTCCATATTCTATAATGAAATAAAATGCCTTAACCAATAAAAGATAGCTGCAGCTGTGGTGCTTAGGTTGTATGGAGGTTTATGGTAGCCATGTACTTTAATATATTGTGGAATGAGACCAGTTTTGCTCTGTTTTTTTTTGCTGACCAGAATTCGTAAGGGAGAAACCAATTTTGGGTAGCACTAGAAAAATAACTTCTCGAATATTTTGGTCTGTGCACATTTTATATGGTAGCTATGAGTAGGATAATATTAAAAAATATTTAATGTTTCATTAAATATTAAACATTAAAATTAGGAACTATGAAGAATTGGAATAAAGGATAGCACCAAAGAAAGGAATGGTGAAAAAAGATGAATTGACCTATGCTGAGAATGGGAGGTTGGAAGGCTCCTGATTTTTTTGGGTGGGTCATCTATGGTGAATTTGAGTAGGGGGCCATACACATAAATCACAAAGTTGGGCAGGAATGGATAGATTGTAATTTACATTAGTGGAGGGAACATCCTCATTGATGAAATTACAGATCCATTGAAGTATTTTACTCTTTAATATATATTGTTTCCCCTGTAGAATGCAAGTATTTTACTATTTTAGTATATATTGTTTCCCCCATAGAATGTAAGTTCCTTGAGGTCAGGGACTATTTTGTTTTTAGATTCCTAGTACTTGTATAATGCTTGACACATAATAGCTACTGAATAAATGCTTCCTGGATGAGCTGAATTGGTTTGAGATGAACATGTTTCTAGGAATGGTAACAGTTAAAATGTTTTGTTGAAATGACTTAACTAGTTGAGAGTGGGGAGAAGTCTCAGAAATTCAGAAAAGTGTGCTTTGGCAGAAACAAAAGGAGACCTTGCCCAAAGCCTCCTTGTCAAATTAATCACTAAAGATTGAGCAGATGGAAGGTTTTGAGGAAAGATGTTCAAAGGACCACTTAAAAACCAAAAAAAAAAAGTTGTGGTTTTTGTTTGGCAGTAACTAGCTGATGCACATTCAGCACTGATGGATCTCTTTTAGATCCTTCTTTACTGCACTCAAGGAGAAACTGGTGAACAAGATGATTGACTCAACTTAAGAACAGTCAATCCCTCTCTCCATTTTATGCTCAGAGGGATGCAGAAGCCAATGCGTCATGTCCTGTTTTTTGAACTAGGAAGACTAATTAGAAAGATACTTCACTTGAAGAGAATAGCAAGAATTATAGGGGGATGAAATATTCTGGAGATTCCCCCTCCCTTCACTTCAAAAATAGACAAAAGTACAATATAAAGCTAGACCATCTGAGTCGGCATTTGAGAGAGCCTCGAAGGGGTCTTAGAGGCAGGAAGGTGGTACAAAAGATGCAGTATTGGGGTGAGACAGGAACAAATCTTCCTGAATTCAATTCTGGTTACACATTTACTAGTTATATGACCCTGGGCAAGTCACTTAACCTGGTTTGCCTCGATTTTTTTTATCTGCAAAATGAATTGGAGAAGGAAATGGCAAATCACTCTAGCATATTTTCCAAGAATATCTTAAGGTCTCCAAGAATCAGAAAGAATGAAATGACTGGACCACAGAAAGATTCTGCTTTGAATGACAGTGGTTCTGTCTTTGGTAAAGTTTTAAGACAGCATTTGACCATCTGTCTTTTCTAAAACAATTAAAATGAGAACGAGTGGCCTATCAGAGGAGGTCCTATTACGCCACTTTAAATCGAAAATAGCTTAAATGAAATAGGGAATACACAGATTAAAAAAAAAAAAAGCCAAACATAACTCTTTATTCCAAAGTCCTTAGGCAACCCCTGAAACCAGATCTTCTGTGTCTCATCCCTTTCTATTTCTAAAGACTCCTAATTTCAGTCCACAGTACAATTCTTCTAGTTCTACTTTATCATAGGTAAAGATAGAATATTTCCAGTAGGTTTTATTTTTTTAAAACAAACTTTAGGAAAGTTCTTGAGGGTGAAAGTATGGTCATCTCTGAGTTGTGTTCTATTTTGTGTTCCAAAAATACTGCTAAAATTGAAGAGCTTCCAGAGGAGGGTGGGCAGGGGTTTTGAGATTGTGCCATATATGACTTGGCAAAAATAAATGGTATAGGAAAAAGAGCACTGACTCTAGAGTCAGAGGACTTGGCAAAACTGACATTTCATCTCTGCTGTTTCAGCAAGATCATGAATCCTGCATCATAAAGATGAATTCAATGTTGCCAGTCATTTATTTATTTAAAGTACCACAAAACATTTTCTTTGGAATTTTTTTTTCCTCCATAAAACAGAATGTAAATTAACCCAGTCTGAATTTTCTTCAGGTGCAGAATTCTGTAAACTTTGCATCCAGAGGATTACGTTTTAACTATGGCATATTATTGTTATGGGTAACCTTAGACATGTCACTTTGGGCCTCATTTTCCCAATCTGTAAAAAGAGAACATTAGAGAAAATGACCTCAAGGTCCTTTTGATCTCTAAACCCACGATTCTATAAACTGGGATTGTTTAGCCTGGAGAACAGAAAATCTACACCATTAACTATCTCCAAGAGTTCCAAAGGCTATTAGATGAAAGAAGACTGAATTTGTTCCATTTGGTCTCAGAAGTTACAATCGAGAACAAACAACAGAAATTGCAAGGAAACAAATTTAGATCTGATATTACTGAAGAAAAATAACTTTCTACCAATCAGAGCAGTCCAAATTGCCTTCTGAGGTGGTGAGCTTTTTTTATTGGAGGTCTTCAGGCAGGGATTGGATGGCAACTTATCAGTTATGTTGTAGAAAGGATTTATTAATGGTGTTGTGGTCTTTGAAATGAAGTGACTCTATGAATGTCTTCTCTAAGAGAGGAAAGATCAGATATTCTTAAAGATTCTGTCTGGAGTCTGGCCCTTCATGAATACTCTTGTCTCTCCTTATCATGGATTTATGGTGCCAGGGATCATTGAATTTAACTTCCTCATTCCAAAGATGAGGGAACTGATTTCTAGGAGAGAAGTGACTCATCCAAGACAACATGGTAGATTCATAATTGGAACTCTTAAGACTATGAACTCCTCGATTACAGGAAATGTTTTGCCTTTCATTGTATCTGAAGCATTTAACACAGTGCTTGGCACATAACAGGCACTTAATTAAGTTGACTGATTGACACCAGACCATAGCATCATGCCTATAGTAGCATAGATTTAGAGTTAGGAGGGATTTTAAGGGAAATTGAGGAATAGAGAAGTGAAAGTGACTCGGTTACACTGCCAGTAAACCTCTGAAGTGTAATTTGCCCATTTTCCTTCCTAGCAGCTTTTTAATTCAGCAAATGCATTCAGAATTTAGCAATTTACAGATTGCTTCCCCTTCCCCCTCACAAATGAAAAAGCAGAAAAGTGAGATTTATGGTGATGAAATGGGAAAAAAAAAACTCTTGGGGGAAAAAAAAGGTCTGCATTTTGAATTCAATCATTAACCATCACTTTAGTGGGAATTGGCTAAAGACTACAGTTGGGGAATTGTATTATGTAGAAGAGGTTGGTCAATTCCAAAACCAATAAAAAAGTGGAGACTTTGTGCCTTAAGCTGCTCTCCTGACTAGTGGATGAATCACCAAAATGTTGTAGTTCTCGCTGGGGGACCCCCTTGCTTCCCTCTCTGGCAGCTGCAAGGTCTGAATCAGCTTGGTTGAAACTTCTCCATTTGGGCGGGGCTCGGGCAAACTGACCCTTTCCAATTTTGCTATGAGTTTGGTGGCAGCACTTCAGAGGAAGTGAGCCTGATATTTCCATTTGCACAACCATCGTCCCAGGCTGAGCTACTCTGGATAGAAGATAGGGTGGGGTTCCTCCATCTTATATAGAAAACTCAAATCCTCCCCCAGAAGCAGATTCTAACGGTAGCTGATAGAGAAAAGTTATAGGAATTGAAAAAGGGTCCTTGGTTAACTTAGAAGTATAGAATTTAAAGGGAGCTCAGAGTCACCCACTCTACCTCCATTTTACAAATTGAGAACTGAGGTCTAAAATGTCCAGTGACTTGTCCAATATCACACACATAGTAGATAGCCGAGCTAGGATTCATGATGAGATTGATTCTTAATTCAGCTCTCTTTCCATTTATCAATTTACTTCTTTATTTCATAGAAGAAAAAACCAAGACCCCAGGGAGATTCAGTGAGACAGTAGAACTAAAATTTGAATGCAGAGGTTCTGGTTCTAAATCTAATAGTACCTATTAAGCTGTTACAATAGGATCCAAAGGGAAGGGAAAAGTATAAGCCACTTAGTTAAGATTGGGAAACAAAGAAAAACACTAGATGGAGCTTAAGGTAAAGTAACTGTCAGAACCAGATGTAATATAAGGGAGGGGCCCAGAAAGGAAGGGCCCCAGGATGGTGGGCAGAGAAAATGAATTCCAGAAATGAAGGAAAATATGAATCCTGAAAAACAGGTCTGATCAGACCCTCAAAATTATTTTTTTCTCCTTTTAATTTTGTTTTTCCATTCTCTTTAAATTTTCTCTCACTTCTTTCTCCTTTAGAATTTTAAAAAACCTTTATAGGAATCTATATACAATCGACTTCTTTGTCTTATAAATAGCATTAGGTACCAATGAGTGTGAATAAGGACATTACCCCCAGGAAGTGGTCACATTCAAAGTCACAGAGCATATTTCCACTGGGCTGGAAACAAGACCATATTTTACATATTTATAATTTCAAATACTGACAATGTCAATAACTGAGAACACTTCAGAGGATTCATTATTTGTACTAAGTGGGACCTTAGTATATCTTTACTGTCCATTCTGGATTTGTTTAATGTTCCTCTGTTGTTATTGCCAGTATGTTCTGTATTTGCCATAGAGTTGGATCTGGAAGAGGTCTAACCTCCTCTTCTTAATGCTGATGAAGATGAGGCCATGGAGAAGAAAAGTGATTTGAACAGTCATATCACTAAAAACCAGGATAGTAACCCAGATTCTCTGATATCATTTATTGTAAGGGCTCAGCACTGAGTATTTTTCTTTTTAGATTAGCAATATTACATTTAACTAATGCTTTCTATTCATATGAAATGGAAGGGCACTTACTTCTTGGAAACAAATGGGAATTCAAAGGACTGGGGGCTTCTTTTGGAAGATACTTCTGAAGAACCTCCTGAAACTGATCTAGAGACTATGCTCCAGCTCAAAACAAAAACAAAAATACAAAAACAAACAAACAACCCCCCCCCCCAAAAAAAACCCTTTAGACCCTTGTTCTGGATCTAATTTTAAATCGAAGTCATCTGAACTTCACAATTTTTCATCTCATATATTTCAACTGTCCCTCTTTCCCTATAGCCCACCCAGCCCTGCCTGAAGTTGGCAGCATTTCAGTGAGAACTTTCAGCAAAAACAAAGAGCCATTTAAAATATTTGAGGGTTTTTTTTTTTTTTTTGCTTTTGCCTTTGGGAAATCATAAAGTAATGGTTCCAGAGCAGAAACTAGAAGGAATTCTTGACTTTTGGTCTTTAATAAGGAGGCCTATTAAGGGTTCAGAAGAATTGAATGGATGTAAGTACAATCTTTTTACCTACTGCACCCAATCAGGCTGTAGAAGCCTTGAGCAACAAAGATCCTGGATGAAATACTGAAATTGAAATTCCAATAAGAGGAATTAATTCTGATGCTTTTTTGAGCTAAATCAAAAACATCAGTTATTCATCAGCATGTGTACTTCCCTAAATGTATTTACATTATGCTATTCAATTCTTTGGGGGCTAGCAGGTGGGAGCTACTTAGCAAAGGGATGTTAAGTTCTGGGAAATCTTTGTTAAAGGGGAGGCATGGACCATGGTATACATTATTGAATACTCTGGCATTTCACTGAGCTCAAAATGCTAACATATGCAGAACAGCATGGAAACAATGGGACTGTTCACTCAGGATCCAAGTTCACTCTAAGTGGCTAAACACTAACAGAGCTGCCTTTTTTTTTTTTTTTTTTTTTTTTTTTTTTTAAAGCTGAGTAAGGACACACCCAATCTCAACCCCACCCAACTCAGGGTCTGGGAGACCATACAAGACAGTTGGCTGGAAGCTGCCTCATTAATTGAAACTTCCTGCAAAAAGTATCACCTAATAGGATTTCTCTTGCCCAAATAAATATATAAGCTCATATCAGCTGGCTATCAGGAACGCTCAGACTTTTCCCAAAGACTTCTCTACACTGCAGATTTATGTAGTAAGAAACTGGCCTCTTGCAAAATGAGAGGTCTCTATTTCTTGCAAGAGGATGAAAACTGGATAGCATTCAAGAAGGGGTGGGGCTGAGGAAGAAATCTGAAATGAATTATGAACTCAATTCCTCTCCCCCACCCATAGTATCTTTCGAAATTTGCTGAAACACATTGGAGGCAAAGATCAGGCTATTATTGTTTCTATGGGCCTGGAATCACCCCAAGCTCAGGATATGAAGCCTAACCCTTAATGACAGAAATTCAAGCTGAAGAGAAAACAAAAACAAAAACAAACAAACAAAAACAAAAAAAAACAAAAACAAAAAAAAACTGCAGCAACCACTACCTCTCTTTAATAACCAGAAAAAATACCTGCCAGTCTATCTTTCAGACAGTTATAATATATATTTATCTTCTTCTGGTTCCCTGAACTTATTTTGTATTTCCACACCCACAAGCCCTTTGCTCTTGGAATGCTCTCTACTTATCATTGCCTGCTAAGATCCTAACAAGACCAATCTCCTATTCTTCCTCTTCAGGAAGCCTTCTTTCTCTTGTTCTTGATTAGAAGTCATCTCTCTGTCCTCTGGACCTTCATAGATCTTTATTTCTCTCTTACATTCAAGTTTTTTAATAGTATCCTAGCTTTTAATGTTAGAAGAGACCTTATGACTTATCTGGTCAAACAATTGCTTTCCAGAGAAGTAGGGATGTTTCTAAAGGGATACAAGGCAGGACTTGGAGTGACACACCAAATCAATAATCTTTCCACCATACCCTTGACATTCATTTTTGTATCAGTATCTCCCTTTAAACCTGGGGTTCATGAACAAAATTTTTAAAAATCGAATAACTATATTAAAATAGCATTTGTTTCCTTTGCAATTCCATGTATTAAAAAGCATTATTGAGAAAAGGAGATCCAAAGACTTTACCTAATTGGGAAAGGGGTCCATGATACAAAGTAGATTAGGAACCCCTACACTCCATACAAATGAGGATAGGAACTGTATTCTCCCCCCATTAAGCAGTCTCTAGTCACTTACTCTATCCATATCAAATGAATGAAAATCTAGCAGCCCTAACATATCTCTATCAGTTTTATAAATAGTCTCAGCTACAAAATCCTCACTCACAGAATCCAATACTCTTTCAAATCAGGGTTCAAATTTGGCATTGACAGACTTCCCCCTTGGGGAATGCCCTCAAAAAAACAGCAATTTCCCTTTTCCTGTAGGGATAGTTCTGCCCTAACAGAGAAACCTGTGGGTATCCAGGGCCACACCCACACAATCTTGGCAGCTGAGTCACACTCAGCCTTCCACCACTAGGTGAATCCGGGAACAGAACATGCTTCCCATATGCCCCTGGAAGCCATTAGGCCCAGAGAGAAGAATATAGGTGATGGGTGCCATCCATTCCAAAGCACCCCCTTCCCTTCTTTTCTTCCAGATATCTTCTAACAACCCCAAAACAGCCAATTAGTCCTCCTCCCATACTCTCAACTGAGGCAGTTAACTCCCCCCAGCTGCAGAATAAAAGTTTAGATAGTGCAGTAGTAAGGTCTGTAATTATTATTCTCTATTCCTTTAGGTTATCATAGTTAATGATTCCCCAGTGAATCAGTAAAGTTGTGTATCATGACCTTCTTCCCTTGGGCAAAAATAACTCTAGATTTCCGAATTCAGGTAATTTTTCTTTGCCCATCTCTCAAATTTAACTTCCTAATTTGGATAGAGTGAAATTGAAACTTTATGAATTTTTTTTGGAGGAGAGGAAACGTTTTAGTTGTAGCTTCCTCTTACTTTACTACAAAGGCCAACAGTTGTGAGGAGGGTTTTAAGATTGTTTCTGATTCCTAACTATCTCTTTGATCCTCCTTCTCCCAGAACCCTCTCTACTTCTCTCCTTTCTCCTTTTCTTGTCTCCCCTCTTACTACCAAGGCAAACAGCTCTGAGGGTGATTTTAAGATTGTTTCTGATTCCTGCCCCGTCTCTTTGATCCTCCTTTTCCCAGATCCCTCTCATTTTCTCTCCTTCCCCCCCCCTTTTTTTTTGTCTCCCCTCCTCCCTTCTAGAAAAAGACTAGCCAGCCACCTTCTAGTCAAGCGGATAAACAACAGGAAACCCAGCCCAAAGCATCTAGGAGAGAAAAAACGCTTCGGGAGTGTAAATCGAGAGCTGGGAGCCAGCAGCCTTCTGGTGCCCCGGGGAGTGACCTACATTAAATTCGACTAAAAGTCCAAGCTGCCCATCCCGAATTGGTCTACAAAGGTCACGCCCGTCTATTCCGGGGAGGATTTCCTAAGGCCGTCTCACTCGGCGCTTTATTGGGAATAAATGTTGGAGGAACATCTGGCCAGAGTTTGGCCAAGCCAGGCTGAAGGCTGCCTGCCAGAAAGATGGCTCTCAGCGTCCAGAGGATCGGCAGGGTGAGGGCCGAGGGACTGGAGAATGGAAACGGACAAGACAAGAAGAAGCCGAAAGAGAATGGGAGCTGGAAGCGGGGGCCGGGGTGCTGTTACAGAGAAGGAAGGCAGCTTAAGGTGTGTGGGTCGCCTTTGTTCCTCCAAAGTCTCGGGGCACCGCTCCAACCCGGATCCTTGCAGGCATATTCTCAGCATTCCAGCTCCCAGGTGTTCTGACAGCCTCTCTCCCCGTGCCCCACGGTCCTGCCCTGCCTAGCAGCCAGTGTGAGTCCAAGCGCGGGAAGGGGTGCGCCTCGGCTCGCCCTGGGTGTGGTCCCAGTCATTCTGGAACAGCGGTTCCCTAGCGAACGGCTACCCGCAAGTGGCTTCGGGCGCCTCCTGCTCGGGGCCCCCTCCCACCCTGACCCCGTTGGGAAGTGCAGCCCGATCTGGAGAGGCGGGACCCGCGCAGCCTGCTTCCAGGCGGGCGGGAGCTCCAGACTGGAGGAGCAGAGAGCGCGCGCGCGGCCAGCCTGGGGGTCCTCCCTGAGGGGGCCGGAGTTAGCGCGAGCCCCCCTCCACCCGCACTCGGTGGGAAGAAGCGGCAAAGTCGCCCAAATGACCACCGAGAGCTAGAGACAGACGGGAACTCACCTTGCCTAAGCAAGAAGCAGCAGCTGAGCGGAACGGGCAGACTCACTAGGCTGGGAGACCGCGGCCAGCACTATTAGGCTCGGGTTCTCGGGGTGGGTGGGGGAGAGGGTGGAACGCGGGGCTGGGCAGGGGACTCTGGAGTAGACTTTGATTGCACGGCGCCTCCTCTTGCCCCACCCCTTCCCCCCTCCCTCCCTTTCCTGCCCGCCCACCTCTAGGGCCCAGGTTCTAACTTTTTCCAGTTCCCTCCCTCCTCGCGTTGTGTGAGCGCGCGTGTTCTTTCTGGGTCGGAGTGCGCTCCCCCGTGCAAGCTTCGGGGCATCCCCGAGCCAGAACGGCGCGCTTCCCACTAGATTTCCTTTTAGAATGCAGGGTGTGTGTGGCTGAGTGGGGAGGCTGGGGGCAGGGGCGTGTGCGCTGGCTCTCTCCGTGTGTGGAAGATGGTGGAAACAAAAGCATCCAGCAGCCGTGGGCAGGGCCGTTTGGCGCAGAACCAACGGTAACAGGCACCTTGGCGTTATCCTGATCCAGGAATTGTTTTCTTCTAGACTCGTCTTTCTAACTGCTTCTGGCGGGGGAAGATGGAACAGTCTGACAACTAAGAGCTAGTTAACACTTAAAGAGCCCAGAAACCAATCAAGGGTTTTCCCGAGTTGGGGTGTCTCTGAATAGGGGAGGCTGCCATCATTTAGCCCACATTCTTTTACTTCCTCAATATCTCCATATCCCAAAGAGGTCCTGAGGAAGGTAAAAGGGACTCGAGGCTGTTAAGGAGAGAATATAAGCTCCATGAAGGCAGGAACAGCTTCTGTTTTGTCTTTGGATCTCAGGGGCCTAGCACAGTGTAAGCCCTTTAATCACTAGATTACATTATAATTTTTTGACTTCCTAGGTTGACGTGTACATTTTTTGTCTTTACTTAACTTTACTTAACTTTGTACATTTTTGTCTTTACTTAACGGGAGACTTGGCTTTTCTTGACTGCTGGTTTCATTTTCTAGATTGGTTGATGTTTCAACTTCAGTTTTAGTAGATTCATTTCAAATGCATGTCTCAAAATCTTTGAAAAGATTGCTAGCTTTATTCCCTGATCTTGTTTTGATTTTGACCTGGAATGAGCACTATACCATGCAAATGAGCAGTTAAGTGGACTTAGACTGTCCAAACTATAATGTGTAGTTGCATAGTCAGCTCATAAAGCTGCTCCATTATTACATATATCTTGGACAGTGTGAATGAACAATAAGCCTAGCCTATACATGAATAGGAAAAAGAGAGCTGATTGGACTGAATTCATTTGAATAAGCAGTGGGTTTCCTAGGGGTGGAGAGATTGGTGTTGAGCTTGGGAAAGTATATTGTCTTTTTAATGTCAAATTTCTTCCTGAAGCACAATTCCGTATTGCCATATTGATATTTTGAAACTCACACAGTAGCCAAAATTTCCATGGAACCCAAATTACAGGTTGTCCAGAAGGCAATGGAGAGGCAACAAACATAGTGGAGGTTGCCAGTTATTGCAAACTGCTTACACAAAGTCATGTATAAGTCTAATTAGGTAGCCAGTGAGAGCTGGTACACAGCTAGCCTATATGCTGCTCTATATTCGCACAATGTCAAGAAGAGCTGGGGAAAGAGAGAGAAAAATTGGGGAGAAAGACCCCTGTATTGGCTGAGTTTATGTGAACATATGGATTAGAGTTACAGAGGATGAGAAGATGTGCATAGTTTCAATTGGCATCATTGGAAGAAACTTTCACCTTAAGGAGCTCACAGCTTGATTTATGCATTAAAATAGGCATGTAGAGTCGTCTCTCCTCCACCCTTTGAAATCTTTTTCTTCTTTTAAGTCTCAACTTTGGAACCTCCTACTTCATGGAAAATAACAATATGCCTTTATTAAAGCCAGGCCCTGTGCTAAGTTCTGGCTCAAACAAAGAAAGGGAAACATCCCCATTCTCAAAGAGCTCAGAATAGAATGTATGATTACATACATGAGATATTTTTGTTGTTGTCATTTGGTATTTCAATTATGTCCAACTCCTTGCGATCCCATTTGGGGTTTTCTTAGCAAATATACTGGAGTTATTTGCCATTTCCTTGATTTGACAGATAGAGAAACTGAGACCAACAAGGTTGTGACATGCTCAGTTACACAGCTTATGTTTGAGATCAGATTTGACCTCAAAAAGATGAGGCTTCCTGACTCGGTCTAGTACTCTATCCTCATGCCACTCAAATGTCCCTATATAAGATACAGCCAAGGTAAATTAGAGGTAGTTTGAGAGGGAAGGCACTAAAGTGTCAGAGATGACAAAAAGCTTTCTTGCTTTAGAGCATGTCATTCTGAAGAGTGACAAGCTTCGAGTTCAAGAATCTGAGTTCAGATCTTGAGGATGTGGAATTCAAATATCGGTTTTGTCACTGCTTGCATGATCTTGGACAAGTTCCTTAACCTAATGGAGGTCAGTTCTCTTATCTGTAGAATAAGAAGACTGGACCAGAGGAATTACTAATGCCTCTTCCAGCTCCAGATTTAAAATCTTCTCTCTCTTTTTCCCCTGTCATGTTATATTTTCCATTATGCTTATTTGTGAAGATGCTGCATGTCCCATTAAGACAGAGTCTCCTTTGAAGGTTAGATCTGTCTTTTTCTATCTTCAGAGCTTCAATAAAGAATAACAAAAATAGCTAACATTTTCAGAGTATTCTAAGATCTAAAGACATAAAACTTTTCCCCGTAGCATCCCTCGTATTTTTTGGCCAGACTTTTGATTTCATTGATACAGGGAGTCCCTTTGGAGGAATTTCTGCTATTAATACAGATTTATATCTTCTCTTCAACTTTCAGTCTTAGAGATTTGTCTGGGGGCACTGAGATATTGTGACTTACTCAGTAGCTATTAGCTGTCAGCTGTAAAATTTGAGGCCAAATCTTCCTAATTCTGAGGACAGATCTCTATTCTCTATACAATGTTGCTTCTTGGAAATATACTTTTCATTTTCCAGGTCTTCTGATTCCAAGTTTACTGCCAGATATTCTCTCTTATGATTGTGTACTACATCAATTTTGCAAAATTTGATTTTTTTTACTTATAATCAGATAATTTTCAGTTCAGTTTTTTTTTTAAGTCATGTCCAACTCTTTGTGACCCCATTTGGAGTCTTGGTAAAAATACAGGAATGGTTTGCTATTTCCTTTTCCAACTCATTTTATAGATAAATGAAATGACTTGTCCAGGATCACACAACTAATAAGCATCTGGATTTGAATTCAAGAAGATGAGTCATCCTGACTTCAGCCTTAGCACTCTATCCACTGTCCACCCAGCTGCCACTAGTCAGATCATCGATTCATAGTTTTAGATCTTAGAGATCACAAGAATCAAATGTGTTCATTTTATGAATGGAGAAACTGTGGCCTGGAGATAATTAGATGGCTTGCCTGAAAAGGCAACAAATCTTGTTCCAATCTCAAATATTTTCTTTTTTTAAAATTAATTTTATAATTATAATTTTTTAATAGTATATATGCATGAGTAATTTTTTTATAACATTATCCCTTGTATTCATTTTTCCAAATTTTCCCCTTCCTCCCTCTACTTCCTCCCCTAGATGACAGGCAATCCCATACATTTTACATGTGTTACAGTATAATCTAGAAACAATATATGTGTGTAATCCAATTTTCTTCTTGCATGTTAAGTATTGGATTCCGAAGGTATAAGTAACCTGAGTAGATAAACAGTAGTGCTAACAGTTTACATTCAATTCCCAGTTTTCCTTCTCTGGGTGTAGTTGTTTCTGTCCATCTCAAATATTTTCTAAAGAAAATTCCAGAGTCTCACTGCCTTGACATTCAGGAAGGAAGTTTTAGTGACAGTCTTTGAGTAACATTATCAATGATGATCATGATAACAGAGGTTCTCATCATGATCATGGTTGCTCCATACCAGGTCAAAATGCACTGATTTTGTTGTCAGTATTTAGCAGCATCGTCTTCTCTAAGATCCAGTAAGTACGTGTTGCAGTTAATAGAGCACCATCCCTGAAGTTAGATTCAAAGATGACCTCAGACACTTAACACTTCTTAGCTGTGTGACCCAAGTCACTTAACCCCAATTGCCTCAGGAAAAAAAAAGACCCAACAAGGGACATGGACTCTTTGTGATACCATTTGGGGTTTTCTTGGTAAAGACACTGGAATGGTTTGTCATTTCTTTCTCCAGCTCATTTGGCAGATGAGGACACTGAGGCAAACAGGATTAAGTGACTTGCTCAAGATCACAAGCTAGTAAGTGTCTTATGACCCAAAATGAGGAGATTGATTTGACTAGATGAATTCTAAGGTCTCCTCTAGCCCTAAATATATGATCTTAGATCTAGTCCAAACCTCTAATTTTACAGGAGACGAAAATGAGGCTTGATGCAGCAATATAACTTTCATCAAAGTCACAGGGTAAGAAGAATAAGATTATGAAGGACTTTGAATGCCAGACTGAGTTTGACTTGATTCTGTAGGCCACAGGGAACCACCAAAGGTCTTTGAGTAGCAACTGAAACGACATGATGTGATGTGGAGGTGTTAGGTTTAGGAAGATTAATCTGGGCCTTACATCCTTAACACAAAAGTACCCAGACAGACATATATTTTATTTGTGCTTCAAATATCTCCAGAAATTACAAGCAAGTACTTGTGGAAAATGGCCCAGCATAAATTCCTGGGGTTTTCTTTCCTATGAAACTTTTCTCTCAGGGAACATCCCAAAGGAATGAATGATCAGAAAGGAATGAACAGAGTCAGGGAATATCCTACATGTGTTAGCACGTGCTTAATCTTGACCGTTGCCAGGAAAGTTGTACTTGGATTTCCCTTTTATTCTTTCTCTACAGTGTTGATGCTGACCACTCGTGAAGCCTCTTTGAAAACTGGATGTTTATAATCTTTCCCTTGCCTCAGATATTTCTCTAAGGCCAGTTCTGTGTTAGAACAGAAAGCAAAGGAGACCCAGAAGCTAATTTTCAAAGGCATCCTGTCATCCCTTAGAGGAGACTCCTATGGGGTGTGAGTTTGAAATGCTTAGTCAGCCTAGATATTCCTGTCTTTGCCAGCAAATGTTCAGAGGTCCTATACCCGGAGGACCGTGAAAGTCAGTACTTATCTTGTAATATCATGTTTTAGAGTTACTTATGATTATAACTAGGCCATGTGCTCTATCAGGTCAGAGACTGGTTCTTGTCTAAATTCTCTATGCTTTAATGCCTTGCATAGAGCTCTGCACATGGTTGGCGGTTAGTAAATGTTTAATTGAAACAAACTGAATTGTATCAGCTATACAACTCAGGCTTACAATCAACCTTCCTTATGAACTGAGTAGGAAAAATGGAGGGACTTTAAAATCGAGGTTGTACATTAGAAATGGCAACAATAACAGCAATTTAACATGACGCTGATCTATAAAAATTTAAGAAAAAAGTTTTTTTTTAACTTTTATATTATTTTTCCAATTACATGTGAAGATAGTTTTCAATATTTGTTTTTGTAAGATGTCGTGTTCCAAATTTTTTCTCCTTTCCTCCTTTCCTTTCTCCCTCTCCTTTCTCTAAGACTCCAAGCAATCCTATATAGACTATATATGTATGATTATTTTAAACATATTTTCATAGAATTCGTGTTGTGAAAAAAATCAGAACAAAAGAAAAAAATACAAGGAAGAAAAACCAAATAAAAGGTGAAAATACTGGGTTTTGATCATCATTCAGTCTCATAGTTCTCTCTGGATGTGGATGGCATTTTCCATCCTAAGTATGTTGGAATTGTCTTGGATCACTGCAATGCTGAGAGGAGATAAGTCTGTCATAGCTAATCATTATACAGTCTTGCTATTACTGTATCTAACTTTCTCCTAGTTCTGTTCATTTCACTCAGCATCAGTTCATGTAAGTTTTTCCAGGTTTTTCTGAAATCAACCTGCTCATCATTTCTTATAGGGCGTATTCCCTTGCATTCAAATACCATAATTTATTCAGCTGTTCTCCCGTTGATGGACATTCACTCAGTTTCTAATTTCTTGCCACTACAAAAAGAGCTGCTTCAAACATTGTTGCACATGTGAGTCCTTTTCCTTCTTTTATGATCTCCTTGGGATACTGACCCAGTAGTAATACTGTCAGATTAAAGGGTATGCACAGTGTATAGCCCTTTGGACAAAGAAGAATAATGTTTGTAATAGATGTGGCCACAACTAGTAAAAGGAATCAAAGCCATATGGGAACTGGATGAATTACTGCTACTAAAAGCATATTAAGGGGGAATGCTTTTAGTGAGCTTTGAGAAGGTAACTTTACATTCTAATTTTGTTATTTTTTATTCAGCTGTGTCCAACTCTTTATGACCTTATTTGAGGTTTCCTTGGCAAGAATACTGGAAGGATTTGCCATTTCCTTCTCCAGTTCATTTGACAGATGAGGAAACTGAAACAAACAGGGTAAAGTGACTTGCTTAGGGTCACATAGCTAGTAAATGTCTGAGGCTAGATTTGAACTCAGGATAGTGAGTCACTCCAGTTCTATCTTTGGGGACTATAGTGCTATTTAGCTGCCTACATTCTAATAATTTTACTAAACTACAAAAAGCAATTATTTTATCCACTCTTTCAAAGCCTATATAAGACATCAAAAACTAGATAGATAAGCAAGGGGATATAAATAAAGACAAGCAAGACAGTTCTAGACCTCAAAACAACACAGAAAAGGGAGCTGGAAAGGTGAGGAATAGGTAGGGGAAAGGAAGTGTCCTTATGCTAGGGAGACCAGGAAGTGCTGTGGAAATCTTTGGCCAAATCTAGTTATTGCCATCAGAGATTAGAGAAGGAGTGATTAATGCTGAAATATATGAGGCAACAGTAGAAACTAGGCAGTAGCATTACAAACTACAAAAATGTACACTTTACTGAATACTTGGAAGAGCAATTAGGTGTTATCATAGTGCATGGAGCACCAGATCTGGAATTAAGAAGACTCTTCCCGAGTTCAAGTTCAGCCCCAGATACTTAATAGCTGTGTGATTTTGGCCACATCATTCAACCCTGTCTTCTTCTGAGAAGAGGAGCCAAGACAACTTTATAGGTACACTTATAGTTATTAGGAATGATCTGAATAAAGATTCTACAAATGAGAATGATGAATGGCTCCCTAGGTAGGAGGAGAATCAAGAAAGAAGAGTCACAAAAACATGGAGAGAGGAAAATATCAAGGAAAAGAGGATGATCAACAGCATGAAAAGCTTTGGTGGAGTCAAGAAGAATGAGGATTGATTTGGCAATTAAGAGATTGTTAGTAATGTTGGAAAGGACAGATTGTTATATGATGAGGTAAAAAAAAAAAAAAAAACCAAACAGCAGACTAATGAGAGTTAGGAATAAAGTGAGATTAAAGGAAGTGAAGGCACCTACATAGATGACTTTCTCAAATTTAGCCATAAAAGCAAGGGAAGATATGGAATAAAAGCTAGCATGGATAGATGGGTCAAGTGAAGATTTTTTGAGGAGGAGAGAATCATGGGCATGTTTGCAGGCAGCAAGGAAGCAGTCAGTAGCCATGGAGAGAATGAAGATAAATAAGAGTGGGGATGACAGAACAATCTTCTAAAGAAGACAGGATGGAATGGAATCCTTGGCAAAGAGAAGGACCAGGTGAGATAGAGAGAAAAAAGGAGAGAGTGGCAGACAGCATCTGGGTGATAAGATATGAGGAAAAGGGAAGAAGAGGTAGCTCTCAACAAGTAATCTCAATTTTTAAATAAAGGTTCTTGCTGAGAGGAGGAATGAGGAATCTTGGGAAATTTGAGGAGAGGTGAAAAGGTTTGGAAGAGTGGCATTGGGGAGTGAGATAGTAAACCAATTAGGGAGCTTTGAAAAGATTGCCTTGCTGCAGTGAGGGACCAGATGAAGTTGTTTAACATAAATGTGTAGTGGACCAGTCAGCACAGTTTCATGATTTCCTACATCTTTTCTTGGAAACACTTGGAGTGAAGGCAGTGGATGAAGGACATGATTCAAGGATCAGGATTAGTTATGATAAGGGGACAAAGGACTCAAGAGATGAAGACAATGTAGAGTTTTGCAAGGTAGGAAAAAGAAGAAAAGTGTCACTAGTGCAGAGGTGTTGTTGGCCTGGGAGAGAACTGGGGGATTGGAAGTCATGGTGTGAATGAGAAACATGTATTGTTCTAATTGAAAAAAGAAGGGGAGTGTCCTGCAGCTCCCAAGTGCCAGATGTGTGTGTGTGTGTGTGTGTGTGTGTGTGTTGGATTGAGTGGTTCTTACAGGAAGAGAAGTTTTTGACTATTGGTGGTAGAGGGAGAATTTGCAACTGGCAATGGGAAGCAATGAAGATTCCAATTCCCTAATCTTTTTTTTTTAATTATAGCTTTTTATTTACAAGACATATGCATAGGTAATTTTTCTGCATTGAACCTTGCAAAATCTTTTGTTCCAACTTTTCCCCTTCTTCCCCCTCCCCCTTCCTCTAGATGGCAGGTAGACCAATATATATTAAATATGTTAAAGTATATGTAAATATAAAGTATACAATATATGTATACATATTTATAGTTATCTTGCTGCACAAGAAAAATTGGATTTAGAAATAAGGTAAAAATAATTTGAAAAGGAAAACAAAAATGCAAGTGGACAAAAACAGAGGGATTGGAAATGCTATGTTGTGGTCCACGCTCATTTCCCAGTGTTTTTTTGCTGAGTGTAGCTGGTTCTCTTCATTATTGAACACCAATTCCCTAATCTTAACAAATGAATCAAGAGAATGTCCAATGAAGGAAAAGGAACTAAGGAGATTGTGTCATAAAGAGAGAGCCAGAAGATGGAAGGAGTAGGAAAGGGAAATATTGAAGATAAAAGCAGGTTTGTTGCCTATGGAGCAGGCATTCCAAAGAGCCCAGGGGGAAAGGATGGTCATTTAAAATGGGATGTTGATGGATTTTGGTTGTAAGAACTGAAATAAAGGATTGGAAAATGAGAGATGGCCAAAGGGGCTTGAATGATAAGTACTGAGGGCTCAAAATTACTGAGATGGGAAGGATATGACTATAGGGGATTTTGTTAATCAGAGAGGAATAAGTTCAGCTTGGGTTTTTGTTGTCTATAGGGGTTTGGCTTTGGGTTGAAGTTTTTTCTGGGCTGTAGTCAAACAAGTTCTGTGAGTTGAAGGAATGATGCTATTCCTGTTTTCCCAAGTCAGGAGACTAGGCTAGAGACTTGATAAAATGGACTTTCTTCTCTTCTTTGGAGGGTGGTGCTTGATGGAATGGTGTTTCTTCTCTTCAGAAGGGAGAAGCTCTTTAGAAGACCAGGCAGGAGATTTGGTGTGATGAAATTATACTTCCTTCCCTTTATATCAAAGAAAAAATAGAAACCATATAGAAATAAGGAGGTGCTTACCAAACTTACAGTTTTTCTATAGTTTCTATAGTTTTTTCAGAGCATTAAAAATAAAAGGAGAATAGTAGGCTAAGAACTAGTCCTAGAACTGTTTCTATTTGAACTCAACTGAGAATGATAAGAATGATATAGCCTATGATGATAATTGACTGCTCCATCAAAGAGTTCATCAATGGGCCAATTTTCCTATAGCCTCTCAACATTTGTAGTGTGCGTGCATGTGTGTGTGTGCGTGTATGTGTATGTGCACAAGTGCACGGTCATAAACACATGCAATGTGTCTGTGGTCAGCTTTAAGATATTGTGAGTGTAAATTGGAAACTCAGAACTATTTTAACTTGCATCTCTCTAATAATGATTATGGAACATTTTTTACTCAATTATTGATAGTTTGGGTTTCTTCTCTTGGGAACTCTCTCTTCATTTCCTTATATCATTTGTTAATTGGGAAATGGATCTTATTCTTATAAATTTCAATCAGTTTCTTATATCTTTTGGAAATGAGATCTTTAGTAGGAAAATTAAATGGGTTAAAGCATTCTGAAAAGCAGTTTGGAATGATGTCTTCAAAATGACTAAAAAGTGCATGCCCTTTGATGTAGATATGCCATCGTTAGGCATATATCCCAAAGAATCAAAGAAAGAGAAAAGTTTATATCTCTATCTCTATATTTAGTATTTCTTTTTTATGATAGCAAAAAACTGAAAATTAAGGGATGCCCATCAATTGGTGAATACCCAACAAATTGTAATGTATGAATGTGATAGAATACTGTTGTACTTTAAGAAATGAAAAAAACCCAATATCAAAGAGACTGGGGAAGACTTATTAGAACTGACAAAAAATGAAATGATCAGCACCAGAAAAACAATTTATACAATAACACTAATAATGTAAAAACAAACAAATCTAAAAGACCCAAGACCTTTGATCAACTAAATGACTTCAAAGGACAGATAAAGAAGAATGTTAGCCTACCTCATGACAGACAAATAATAGACTAATATGCAAAATAAGAAAAACATTTTTGGATATAAGCATTGTTTTGCTTGATTATGTTTATATGATACCTAGTTTTCTCACTCCCTCCTTCTCTACCTTCGTCTCTTCCTTCCTTTTCCCCTCTCTCCTTCCTCCCTCTTTCCTTCTTTTCTTCTTTCTATCTTTCTTTTGGGTGGAGATAGATGATGGGAAAAATGATAATTTTATATTTTTGATATTAACCAATTATTGATTAATTAACAGCAACAACAGAAAAGAACATTATAAAGGCCAAAGAGAATAATAGTCGAATAGGACAATTTTGAAAGTTACATGTAGAATTGGTTATATACTTGAAAGAAAAGCAAACTGTATATAATGGAGACCCATAATTTAATGTATGAGCATCTTGCTCTGTAATACTCTGTCTATAGAAATGTTCATTTTATTTTTGTTTGATAAATCCAGAATTTAAAAAATGAAAAGAAACCCCATTTTGGCATACTTCCACTCTTCCAGTCTTTTTATATCTTATGTTTTCTTCCCTGTCCACAAGTTCTTCAATCCAGCAATACTGACTTCCTTGCTGTTATTTAGACAAAACACTCCATTTCTCTTGACTTGATTTTGTTATCCCTCATTCCTGGAATTCTCTCCTTCCTTGTTATCACTTCCTGATATCCCTGGATTCTTTTAAGTCCCAGCTAAAATCCTACCTCCCATAAAAAGCCTTTCCTCCTCCCCTTAATTGTGGTCTTCTCTTTGTCAATTTGTTTTCAATTTAATCTGTATATAGCTTTATTGTACACAATTGTTTGCATGCCATCTTCTCCCCATTAGATCATGAATTTTTTTAAACTATTGACATCTTTTTTATTTTTATTTTAGATTTTAATTTTCAAATTCCAAATTCTCTCCCTCCTTCCAGCCCTACTCCCACCCATTTAGAACAATACTACATTGAAGTCATGCAAAACATATTTCTACATCAAATATGTTGTAAAAGGGGAAAAAGCAAGAAAAATAAAGTAAAAGAAAAATATACTTCAATCTACACTCAGAGTCCATCACTTTTCTATCTGGAAGCAGATAGCATTTTTCATCAGAAGTCCTTTTGGAATTGGGAGTTGTCTTGTTGTACCCAACATTTAACACCATCCCTGGCACATAGTAGGTGCTTAATAAATATTTATTGACTGCTTCCAACTGAACTAAGATTTTGGAGACCCTCTATACTTTTCACAAAATATTTGAGAGGCAAGTCCATCACCCTTAGGTTAAGAACTTCTGGACTAGACAATCTTTAAGACCCCAAGTCCCATGGTCTTGGGTGCCATGTACAGCACAGCTTCAAGATAAGACGATGGCCTCTGTAGGTTTCTGGATGAGGGTGGCTGTAGGATTCTTTTCTGACTATGACTAGTCTCAAAGTAAACACTCAGAAAGAGACAAGACTGAGAACAAGTTATTCTTTTCTGGGCCTGATTATACTGAGTGTTTGTGTGACTGGCAGGAATAACCAGTCAATTCCAGCTTCTTTTCTTTGTCTTTTAAGCCAAACATGTCAACATGGTGGTACAATAGGAATACTGCTAAATTCTGAGTCAGAATAAGGGCCTGGGTTGGAATCTTGGCTTCGGAGCTTAACTATTTACGTGGTTATTCACTTAATCTTTCTGGGTCTCCCATTCCTCAACTGTAAAATAGGAGGACATTAATGAGGTGACTTTAAAAGGTTCTTCCATTTCTAAATCTGTGCTCCTATGAACTTTTATTTTCTCTTGCAAACTCTAGTGGTTGACCAGAGTTATTAAGCTGGCATTCATTCATTCATTCAATGAACATTTATTAAGCACCTACTATGTATCACACAGTGCTAAGCATAGGCAATATTTACTAAAAAGAGCACAGGCTTTGGAATTGGGCAAGCCACTCAATTTCTCCTGGCTTTGGTTTCCTCATCTGTAAAAGGAGGGGGTTGGACTAGTGGTCTCTTGAGTCCTTTCCAGTTCTGAATATATGTGTGATTCATATGGTGTCACCTAACCAAAGATCTGTTTTCTTCCATGACAGGCAATTGTAGCCTCTTTCTGAGCAGGTTGGGCCATTTCTTGCCAATCAATCCTGAAGAGAGCCGAGCTCCTCTGCTGGTGGTGGAGGCTGGAATGCTTTAGCTTAAGCCGCTGACCCACAGGAATGTATTCTCCAAGGTAGGGACAACCTAAGCCCAGCTGAAATGCTGACTATTTATTCATGGGCTTAGGACTCCTGAAAGTGTCAGTGAGAATTGGCAAGCCTAGGGAACCTGGCAGACTGGAAACTGGGGGAGACTTGTGCAAATGTGTGAGATGGCAATTTTATCTGTGGGGGAAGAGGGTGCGTCTCTCTTGTCTAACTAATGCTTTGGGAACCTCTGGTGGCTGTGGAAGGTGTAGCTGTGGAGTGGACTTTGCATTTCTCTCTCCCTTCCTCTTCTTTCATCCCTCTCCTTCCCTCCTTTCTTTCTTCCCTCTTATTCCCTCCTTTTTTCTCTCTCTTCCTCCCTCCTTCTCTCTCTCTCTCTCTCTCTCTCCCTCCCTCCTTCTCTCTCTCTCTCTCTCTTCTCCCTCTTCTCTTTCTCCCTCTCTTCCTCCCTCCTCCCTCCTTTCCTTCTTACTTCTCCCTCCCTCCTTCTTCCTTCTCCCTTCTCCCTCCCTCTTTCTCTCTCTGTCTCTGTATCTGTCTATTGTCTGTCTCTGTCTCTCTTTCTCCTCTCTCTCCCTCTCTTCCCCCCTCCCCCTCTTACTCTTTCTCCCCTCCCTCCCTCCCTTTCTCTTTTTCTGTCTGTCTTTTTCTCTCTCCTGGGTTGTATTTGTAACATGCCCTCCTGGCAGTTACAAAGAAGGAATCAGAGAAGCCTAAATGGAGGTGCAGCAAGGCTTGATCATGGCCACAGTCCAAGATAAAGATAAACACTCTCTCTGTTCTCCACACAGGATGGTAATTTAGTCTGGCACTCACTTTTATTAGCTCATTCCTCTTAGGTCTTTGTTTGCATTTCTTCAGTCTTAGATGGTGGGAACAATATTGGTTTGTCCATAGGAGGCTAAAACAATAGTGTTTGCACCTAGAAAAATTCAGTCCAGATGATGATGATGATTGTATATTTTTTGATGCTATGTAGACTTAAAAAACCCTTCAATTACATCATTCAGTTTGACCAGCTTTGTTTTTCCTGGCATGTAAGAGGCAGACTGGTATATTAATCAGTCAATTAACAGATATTTATTAATTGCTTCCATTGTGCTAGGTGTTATGAAGAGGGAAAGACAAATATGAAATAGACCCAAGTCTCAAGGAATTTAATGCTTGATCTTGAATCACTAAATACCCCTATTCAAATATTGACTCTCATTTGCTCCCAGGGCAAATTTTCTGGATTTAGAGTCAGGATGATGCCAGTCTCATCTCAGATGCTTATTAATCATGTGACTCTGACAAACTCCCCCCCCAAAAAAAACCAAAAACAAACAAACAAACAAACAAAAACCTCTGCCTGCCTCAGTTTCCTCATCTGTAAACTGGGGATAATAATAGCACCTACTTCATAAGGTTGGAGTGAAGATCAAATGAGTTAACCGATTCAACCCTTAAAATGCTATTTACAATTAGCTATTATTATTTCTTCATCTGTAAAATGGAGAGAGTAATGCCTATATTAGTTATCTCACAAGTGTTCTGTAATAATAGTACCTAGCATTTACATTAGTACTTTCAGATTTTTAAATTTTTAAATTTTTTTTAAATTTAAATTTTTAAAATTGTTTTAAAAATATTAATGTCTGTAAATATTAATGTTGATCTTCACAACAACCCTGTGAAATAAATACAATTATAATTCTAATTTTACATATAAGGAAACTAAGGCAATTTGGATTAAATGATTTCCCCAGGATCACACAGTTAGTGTCTGAGGTAAATTTGAATTTAGGTCTTGCTGATTCCAGTTCTCTGACTATGGTGCCACCTAGTGGCCATAGAGTCATAGCATCAGAGAGTGACAGAAAGACATTTCAGAGATTACCTAATCTAATCCTTCTCCCTTCTCCCATTTTACAGATGAGGAAAATCATACTCAGGGAGGTTACATGATTTGGTACACAGGTAACAAGCAGCAGAACCAAGACTTGTCCCTGGGTCCCCAACCTAGAAGTCCCTTCTATTGCACCATGTGGCTATTCCAACCTTTATTTATTTATTTATTTTTTGTGCATTTGTTAAATGTGGCTTCTGTAACAACTGGAATTCTCTGAGATTGAAGAACGTAATGACTTGTGATCGTAGGCATGTTAATGTTGGTCTTGGTGAAGAAAGAAGAGCTTTAATTCTTAATTTGTTCAAGTATTATCATAGAGAAGGGGGCAGGCTTGATAATCAGGCTAATACCCTACTTTTGTTTAGTGATTGCAACTATTGTTCCGCTTGACCCTCTTATCAAATCTGACTTAGATAGATCAGATATTTAATTCAAATAAGCATTTATTAAGTACTTTCTATGCTTAAGGGCACTAATCGAGATGTGGAGGATACAAAGATTAAAAAGAAACAGTGTCTGCCCATAGTAAGTTTACATTTTATTGGGATACATTATATCAGTATGGAGAAAAGTAAGTAAAATTAAATCTTTCACCTGTGGGGATGAACTGTTAGAGGTGCAGAGCCTCAGTATTTTTAAAAATCTGCATAAAATTTTGTGACCCCACCCTGATTCCACAGAAGAAGTCTGAATTATTACGGTATTAAAAGATAAAATATGTTGATATTATACAATACCATGCATATAATTTGTGTGTTTCTGAATTTCTAAACTTTTTCTACGTTGTTGGCCTTCACGAGTCATCTGTAGCTTCTGCAAAATTGCCCCCCAAATTCCAATTTAATTTCCCATGCTGCCCTGAACTATGTCAAGACTGATAGGAAAAGTCACAATGTGAAAGAGATAATTGTAAGAGTCAGAGAATGCTCATAATTGGGGTTTCTGGAAAGGCCTCATGTTGGAGATAGCACTTTAGTTGTGCCTTAAATGAAGCAATGGATTCTAAAAAGGAGAGGTAAGGAGTGAATATATTTTATTCACTTCATGGTTTGGTGAAAAAAAGCACTGACTTCTGAGTCTGAATACCTATATCTCTTTTTGACCTATTCAGTCTTTGTCAACACATCTTTCTGGACTTTAGTCCTTATTTTAAACATAAGAGGATGGGATCAGTTTTCTTCCAACTTCCAACTCAACAGTGACTATATTATTGGTTATATAATAAAACTTCCTGCTAAATTAATGTCCAAGTTTGTTGACTCTCAAGTTCTATATCAATTAATAAATAATTCAATTCAACAAACATGCATTGAGTAGATACTATGTATGAGGCCTTTGGGATGGATAAAACATGGCACCTGCTCACTAGGAGTTCAGGATCTAATTGAGACAGAGAATAGGTGTCAGATAATTGTAGTATAAGTTAGAATGTGATACATGCAGAGTATAGAAAAAATATGCTAATAGGGAAAATTCAAAAAGGAAAAAATTCTCTCTATAGGAAAGACTGGTTTTAAAGAAGGCTTCTTGAAAGGGGACCTTAAAAAGTAGAAATGATTTTAAAATTATATGGGGCCATGGGGCATGGAAGTGAGAAAAGACTGACTGGAAGAGCATGATGGAGAAGAAAGGTAATGCATTTGAGGAATAGTGACAGCAAAGACTCTCTCTATTGCTGGGGTGGTGGATGGGAAAGGGGCAGGGTGGGTGGTCTACTTTGGCTGGAGTACAGACTACAGGAAAGACAGTAATATGAAACAATACTGGAAAAGTCATTTGGAACCATTATTCAATTCAACAATAAACATGTTAAGCACCTCCTATGTGCCAGGTACTGGGTTTAGTGATGGCAATATAAATTAAAAAATGATATTGTCTTTGTCCTCAAGGAATTTTCATTGGGGAGTGGAGAGAGTTATAGCAGATGAAGAGATAATAAATATAAAATAATGTCAGAATACATTGATTGAGGAGTTAGTTGAGCTCTTCAAGAGGACAAGGATGGAGAGTTGGCTATGTGGTTTCTGAGAAGAACCTGTAATCAATTAAAGATAAAACTTTTTAAAACCAGTTTTTATTGAGGATTTTAAATAATATTTATTCATTTTTAATACACATTGCTTTATGAATCATGTTGGGAGAGAAAAATCAGAACAAAAGGAGAAAACCATGGGAGAGAAAAAACCCCAGAAAAAAGAAGTGTACATGGTATGTGTTGATTTACATTAAGTCTCCTTGGTTCTTTTGCTGGATGCAGAGGGCATTCTGTCCAAAGTTTATTGGGATTGCTTTGCATCACTGATCTACTGAGAAGAACCAAGTCTTTCATAGTTGATCATCAGACATTCTCACTGCTACTGTGTACAATGTATTCCTGGTTTTGCTTGTTCCACTCAGCTTCAGTTCATGTAAATCTTTCCAGGCCTTTCTAAAATCAGCTTGTTCATCATTTTAATAGAACAATAATATTCCAACACCTTCATATACCACAGCTTATTTAGCCATTCCCCAATTGATGGGCATCTACTCATTTTCTAATTCTTTGTTACCACAAAAAGAGTTGCTACATTTTTTTTTTTTTGGCACATGTGGGTTCTTTTTCCTCCTTTATGATTTCTTTAGTGGTGCTGCTGGGTCAGAGGGTAGGCACAGTTTTATAACCTTGTGGGCATAGTTCCAGTTTGCTCTCCAAAATGGTTAGCTCATTTCATGACTCCACCAACAGTGCACTAGTGTTCCAATTTTTCCACATCCCCTCCAATATTTATTAGTATTTTTTTTCCTGTCATCTTAGTCAATCTGAGATGTATGAGGTGTATTCAGAATTGTTTTAATTTCTATTTCTCTGATCAATAATGATTTAGAACATTTTCATATGACTATAGATGGTTTTAATTTCATCATCTGAAAATTGTCTATTCATATCCTTTGGCCATTTGTCAATTGGGGAATGACTTGTATTCTTATAAATTTGTTACAGTTCTTTATATATTTTAGAAAGGAGACCTTTATCAGAAACACTGGCTGTAAAGATTTTCCCCAGCTTTGTACTTCCCTTTTAATCTTGTTTCTGTTGGCTTTGTTTGTGCAAAAAAATTTTAATTTAATGTAATCAAAGTCATCCATTTTGTTTTCATAATATTCTCTAGTACTTCTTTAGTTATAAATTTCTTCCTTCTCCAAAGATCTGATAGGTAAATTATCCCTTACTCTTCTAATTTGTTTATGATCTCATACTTTATGTCCATATCATGTATATATTTTGATCTTATTTTGATATGGGTGTTAGATGTAGATCTATGCTGGGTTGCTGACATATTATTTTCTAGTTTTCCCAGCAATTTTTGTCAGATAATAAATTCTTATACCAGAAGCTGAAGCTTGGAGATTTTTATTGAAGTCTTTTTAAAAAATCATCATAGTTTTCTCCAGTATTCCCCTATATAGAAATTTACCCAACAAAACAAATAGCATTTTAAAAAAATAATAAAAAGAAATGCAGTAGAACTGATTAATATAGTGAAATGCAAATGGATCTTTGAAGCCATATGATGCTCATATTGAGAAGGCTGCAATTTAGAGTCAAGCAGAGTAGAATATGAATCCTGCCCTAGCCATTTGGACTTTATATAACTTAGTTTTTTTCTCTTTTTATTCTCCTACTGACAATTTTCTGACTCCTCCCACTTTGTTGGTAAATTCCCTGAGTGTTGGACAAAATCATCTCCCATATTGAATAATTCTCTTTTTACCAGTACCAGTCCTTGCCCCATTGACTTCTGGGGAGTGGGAAGGAGTGGTTGCAGCCAAATACCAGTCACTTTCCTTCAAGTCTAGTGCGGCTTCCCATACGTGATAGAATTCTGCTCTTTTCTTTAGTTTAAAGGTCGAATGCCTTAGGCAGAGCTTGTTTCCACTTTCCTATAACTCCTCTTCTGGAATAGATGTATAGAGGAAATTTTGAGGATCTTCCTTCTCTAGATTGCTTATGAATATATACTAAGTAATTTTTGGTCTTAATTCTTACCTAGCCTTTAATTACCAAATGGGCTTTTCTTCAGACAAAATGAGACATGAGAAAGATCTTAGTTCAAAGAAGTCAAGACCCCTCACTACAGCCGGGGCCAGCTCTAATCATCTTTACCTATGTCTTGCCACTGGACTCCAGTGACTCTGGAGAGAGTATGCAAAATGCAGTGTGATAGCCCTTTGGGCATAGTTCCAAATTGATAGCTTACATTTAAATAGACAGTGATAATTACTTTACCTCTTGTACCTAATTCTTATTTGAGGAGTTTTGTCATGAGGAGTGGAGAAAAGTCTGGTTCTCCATTTTGTTGTTCATATGATCTTGAAGTTTCTGAACTAGAGTTCTGATAAAGAGTTGGAAAACCTGGACTTAAATCTTACCTTTGCTGCTTATAGTCTATGTGCTCTTGGACAAGTAGCTTCTTTTTTTTCAGGCCTCAGCTTCCTCATCTGTGAAATAAAGAGGTTGACCTCTTGATGACTCTGATAATTTCTGATTCAAAGAGATTCCTGGAGCAAATTCTGAAACTGGAACTACAACTCATAGACCTTCTTGTCATGATGTCCTTCCTGAACACACCCTACATGATTTATTGAGTGTTTTGCAGCATTTTAAAAATCTACTAGTCCAGGAGTCACATGGAAAAGGTGAGAGAGAGTGAATCTGGGGGAAAAGGAAGGGAATAAGGCTTTATATGACACTTACTAGGTGTCAGTCACTGTGCTAAGCACTTTACAAATGTCTCATTTGATCTTTACAACAACTCTGTGAGGTAGCATCACTGGTTCATAATGAACCCATTGGTTCTTTGAGACCATTGCTTCCATTTTTAAGTGCTCACAAGTCATCTTTTAAAAACCCCAAACCAAGATAAAACCCCAAACTCAGTCTCCATGCTTTTCATAGACCATTCTTTGAATGTACACTCTCCTTACCTCTGCTTCTTAGAATCTTACCTTCCTTCAAAGCTCAGCTCTGGTACCATTTTCTACTCAAAATTTTTCCAATCTTTAATTTTGTTACATCTGTTTTTCTTCAGATGGGCTAATATTTACTTATCAGTGTACATATTTTATCCTCCCACTACAAAGTAAGCTACTTTGGAACAGGACAGCTTCACAGAATCACACAATTATGGGGAATTCAGGAAAACTATAAACTGTTTTTACTTGCAATGGTAAAACTGGTTGTTGAGAGAGTAACTTCATAGTGGTCTGCCTCTGTTAGAAGTGGGCTATTTAAGTCTAGCAATAGTTGGGTGGTGCTATGCTGAGCTAGAAAGCAGTTAGTATCTTCTTACTATCTCATTTGTGGGTTGAGCTATTCCTCCCCTTGGGCATGACTTCTTCTCCAGTCACTTCCTGGGTGCCTCCTCTCTGAGACTAACTTTCCACTTAAGGCAAACCTAAGAATGTGTCAGAAACCCTACATGATACCAGGTAGTTGTATTGCCAGACACTGCTGACTCATCTAATTGTCTATGGTAACCCTGGTTTCTCTTTCCCTAGAGAACAACTCTTTTTTTTTTTTTTCTCTGTGCAATTGGGGTTAAGTGACTTGCCCAGGGTCACACAGCTAGAAAGTGTTAAGTGTCTAATTTGAATTCAGGTCCTCCTGACTTCAGGGCTGCTGCTCTACCCACTATGCCACCTAGCTGCCCCCTACAACTCTTTTTTTTTTTTTTTTTTTAAATAACAGTTCTTAGTTCCCAGCCAGACATTGAATTCTGGCAAAATTTTAGTTTTAAATTTATCTCTCCCTCTCTTCAGGAAAGTTTCTTCAAAATTCCTTCTTTCTTTACTGCTTTGGAATTGGCACACAGATTAGCAAATGTATTCAGTGGTTAATAACTGATTGCAATTGCTGGATTAACAAATAAAATAAACATTTAAATAAAGAAAAGCAAAACAAATTTTTATGAAGCATTCTGTTCTTCCTTCCTCCATAACTACTTGGTAACTGTAGGCTCTCATCTTCTTCTCCCCCTCATTCTTTTTTATTTTTTTATTTTTTTTAAATTTTTTGAGGCTGGGGCTAAGTGACTTGCCCAGGGTCACACAGCTAGGAAGTGTTAAGTGTCTGAGACCAAATTTGAACTCAGGTCCTCCTGAATTCAAGGCTAGTGCTCTATCCACTGCGCCACCTAGCTGCCCCATCTCCCCCTCATTTTTACCTTATGCCCCTACCTCACACATAAATCCAAAGGTGGAACAGGGTTACTTTAACATTCAAAATCAGGCTTCTTACTGGTTCCAAGGTTAGAACAGAACACTTTGGGGAAAGAGTCAAGTCATGGCAATTCTGACCTCCTTAGTGATACCGAGTTGTTTGTCCTTTACTCTTGAAGAGAACTTGACTTCAGGGAGGTGAGGCCATGATATGCAAGTGAATTGAATTGAAGAAGGGCTGTGCAAAGTCACCAGCCTCATTTTCTCCTCCAGAGCCCTCTGGGTCCAGTGGGAGATTTTGGCCTTTTTAAGGGTCACAGTTTGATTGAGGCAACGCACAATAGATCTACAGAATCATGGATGGGAGAATGTGATAGATCTTGTCCAGAATCTGAAGGGCTATCTAATGAAAGATTGAGAAGATCTGTTCACCTTGGCAGCAGAGCTCACAGGTCTAGAACTAGAAGGATCATCATGGACTATTGAATTAAACCAACCTGAGGTTAAATGGCATACCCAGTGTTAAACAGTCAATAAATGTCTGAGATAGGATTTGAACCCTAGTTTTCCTGAATTTAAGCCCAGGATCATTTCCATTATGGTAACCTGTAGAATGTGTCACCTTTGGTGAGGGTACATTTTTCCTCACAGGAAAAACAAGCAAAAGCTGAATAACCACTTATACTATTGTCAGCCATTGAAAACTGGTTTGACTGGTATAGCCCCAATCCCCTAGGAAGCAAATATGAAAGCTCCTGAGGGGTTCTCAGCCTTTAATTGCTTCCTCCCCTCCCCCATGCTGTCCATTGGGCACTTGGAGGCCACACATAGAGATTGCTTCTAACAGCTGTTCTCCTCCTCTTTGTTAAAGCTATCTGTGTGCGGACTGCCATTTTATCTGTACTTTAATCTTCTAGCAGCACCAGGAAGCAAATAGCTGTATCTGTTTAACTGTTTGGAGAAAGAAAGGAAGGAGTGGGGAAAGGAAAAGAAACAGATGGGATGGGAATTTTCCTTGTGGAGAGCAGTGGCCAGATGCTTAGGACACAGGCTATGAAAGCATCAGTGGTCAAGAGAGTTTCTCTTTCATATTCCTCAGGGTTCACATATTAACCCCAAGTGACCTAGGATTTCATATTTTGACTCTTCCTCAGAGTGATAGAAGATTTTGACTCAGTGAGAGGGACTTGTGTTTGTGAATAGCACAAATGATAAGATTCTCCTCCTAAGCACCCTAACGCAAAATGGCATCCAGAAGTGACCTGAAGATATTTAATAAGGGACTATCATTTACTACTAACACCAAGAAAATTTTTAGGGATCCTAATCAGTCAAAATTAGATGAATGAATTGCTCTAAAGTTCAGTTTCTTATGGGGGTTTCCAATTCTATATGGGGACCTTGTGTGGAGGTCACAAAATTGCGATTTATTATCAACAGATGTTTGATTTGTATATCTATTTTATATACTCATAAGCCTGGAGTTACATAAAAATTTCTCAGGCAGAAAGAAGTTGGAAAAGTTTAAGAAGCCCTGCCTGAGAGGGCTTAATCTAGGATTCCCTCTTGACCCATAAAATAGCTACTTACTGAGTGGAGGACCATAAATCTGGCTTTACTCAGCAAAAAACAAACACGTCCCCCTAGGTGACATTTGATTTCCCAATTGCTTCAGACAGTCTTGGTCCACCCCCACAGAAGCAATTTTTGTCCTGAGAGAGGAGGTAGTCATTTTGTGGCTTTATGATAACTTAAATAGACATTCTTCCCCTGATATTACTTTTATCATCCAGAACATGGTTGATGCATTAATAGTTGTGGGGTCACTCAAAATGGGTGACTTCACTTTTATCCCCAACAACTACTGTACAGTAGGAAATCTAGAAAGCTTTCTTCTCTAAGTGATTATTTGAGGAAACAGGAAGGGAAACAAGTAGCACTTTTTCTAAATTGAAGCAGTCCAGAGAAGAGATCAATTGGAATAAAAGGTGGGAATCCTTTAAGACATAATTCTGGGAGCTGGAAATCAAGAAATTGGAATTAGTGAGGACTTTCCCTCAATATTAGATGACTCTTCTAAGTCTTATTTTATCCTCAAGCAGAAGGCTTTGTGAAACAATGAAATGGATGCTTGAAACAAACTTAATCCTCCCAAGACAATAGATAATCCTTTTTTTTTGGGGGGGGGTAGATTGACCACTTGTCTTGAGCAGTCTAAACATCTTCATCCCTTTTGTAGACAAGTCTCCATTATCCCAGATGTTAACTGATTCAATATGGATGTATGTATGAAGGGGAAACATTAGGTTACAACTAGTGGTGTGCAACTCAATGGCTACATATCTGGACTTGCCCTTCCTTCTTTTCCCTTTCCAAGTCAGAAAAAGGATGAATGGTCTACTCTTCAGGCTTCAGCAGTTAAGGTGGAGCTGAAACCAACATGGATGTTGGCCATGTTCTGATAATCTGGAGAGGAGACTAATTGTTTTTTTTCACCCTGCTCAAGGCCCACTTAATCTTCCCTAGGAGAGCCAATTTTCAGCAAGGGAAACCTATTGAGACCTATCCTGAACTTAGTCACTCAGGGAGTCAGGAGGAATGATCTGGTGGAAGCTAGTTGGTGGTGATAATTGGATTATAGTTAAGATGGGGACTGAGAGTGGGGCAGGGAATTAGGGGAATCCTGTGGATCCTCTCCATTGGATAGTGCATCTGTAGGCTGAAGAGAAAGGACATGATTAAATCTAGAAAGGAGGATACGGGCTGGAGGGGAAGAGAATCTTAAGACTCTAACCTGTATTTTTTTGGTCTTAATTCCACAGACAATACAGACATAGAATGAGAACAAATATAGAATGAGAAAAAATGAGAACAAACGCAAAATATTGACTCCTTTCTCACGGTTCCTTTTGTCCTGTTAAATTTTCCACTTTTTCTTTAACTGTAATCATTACCTATCTGTTGGGAGTGACTGGACTCGTGGGCACCATAATTGTGCTCTTGCTTTTTATGGAGGCCATAATTATACTCTTGCTTTTCATGGAAATCTTGCTTATTTTTGTGTTTTTCTCTCAGGTACATTATTGCAGAGACAATGTTCAACTCCATCTTACACCTGATTCAAGCAATGACATTACTACAACAACAGTGATATCTGTCACCTGGCTCTAGGATTATCTGATGGGTGCATTAAGACCTTTCAAACCCTAGTGCTCTGTATAATGGGCATAATCCTGATTGCAGTATGTGATGATTATAAAGTTTCTAGAGGATTAGTTTCTGCATAATTTAATCATTTTATTAATAAGGTCAGCAGGTTATTAATAAAAGGATGGTCATCTGTCTGTCTCTCTTAGACCAAAGACCATAATGGCAGTGAGATCACAGTTTATATGTCCTTTGAGGAGAAGGTATTCCTGAGGAATGCCCAATCACCTCTGATTAGTTAATCAAATGAGAGGTAGGCTATCTTGGGGTACACTTAGATCATTCAGATCTTGGTAATATCAATTTCCATACCACTTGTCTTGATAATAAGGAGAATTAATCTTTTACCAGGACCTGAATAAGCAAACGCAATGAGCAGGAATAAACCTATTAGTCAAAACATAATTTCTTTTACTGTCTGATTAGATCTTGGCCTAGGTAAATCTTTGAGAGAGATTTCCCATAGGGGTTGGTTTATGGATGAGAAAGTAAAAAAGGGGAAAACCTTTGATCCTAGTATAATAATTAGTTATTAAATATAAGAAAGCAACATTCATGTTATATGCTTCCATGTGATTCCTTTACTGTGTGTGTGTGTGTGTGTGTGTGTGTGTGTGTGTGTGTGTGTGTGTGTGTGTGTCTCATGGTTAGGAGACTTTTTGATCCAGATGATAGGATGCTGGAATGAGGGGGTGGGTTGTTGACTAATAAAATTGGTTTAATTAATTTATCCCCTTCTCCCAGGATGCAAGTAGATCATGGCTAATAAACCCAGAGAATTATTACTCTCACCCATTTTCAGCCTCCTGCTGAATTGGCACAATTAGGATTGAGTTCCTAGGTTTTCCTGTCCCTTATTCCTTATTAGACAATTAAAAATATTCTCATTTTATTGGTCCTATAGATTACAGATCAGTTTCCTATTGGTTTCATGCTTTGTTGGTTTCAATTCTTTATATACAATTTGAATCCCGAGAGGCTCTAGATATGATCCATCTACTTCATGATAATTGTCATGTGCTGCCCACTGTGGGCATGGACACCAAAAACTGAAAGTTACCTTGTTCAAAGCTTTTTCCTTCCTACCACGTGAAACACAAAGATGGTGAAAAACAATGATGTTTGTTAGTGTCAATTTCTCCTTTTCATCTGAACGCTACTTAATGGATCCACTATAGAAGAGATTCTTCATGATTAGACTTGAACAGAGTAGTCCCTGAAATCCCTTCCAATTCCTTCTAAGAGTCTCTGATTGTGTGATTCTTATTGACAGATAAGGTAGAAATGTAATAATCTTTATATTGATACCTACATGGAAAGTTGTGGTCTCCACCCATAAAGCTGAGACCAGGGAAGAAAGTCTAGATGGTGATGGACAGAAGTTACTGCTGTACTGAGGCAGATACAATGAATTCCTGTCACCAGGGGGACAGGAAAACAGGGTTTTTCAAGAATAGAAAGAGAGGAGACATCATGGATAATTGTGCAGAGTTATGGTCAGAAGAATAGTTGTCTGTTCTGGGTCTTGCCCTTGAGTCCGATATCCTTCTCAACGAGCTTCACAAGCAACCAGTCATTCCAGTGAGTAGTAAAGAGAGACTTGCTAGCTCCAGGACAACTAATGGAAAAAAATATTGATTTTGAGATAAGGCAAAACTCAGAGAGCCTTCACAATGGCTATGGAGGAATCAGCAGCTGAGTCCAGAGTACTTTGGCTGTGGTAAAAATAGCTAAAATTTATGATAATCCAAATGGATATTCTGCCCTCCATGATATGATTATAACAGCATATGGTTGATGCGTTAATAACCATCGGGTCACCTAAATGGATGACTTCACTTAGTGTCCTTTAATAACCAGGAACTACTATCCTAGAACACTGTCTTTAGACTTTGTCTATAGAGTTACTTGAACCTCAATACAAACATCTGATTGGCGTTAGCTCTGCGATAACTCAGAGCTCTGGAGCTTCAGAGAGCCACCAGCCTCAGCCTCCCCCAACAGCAGAGATTACAGGTATGTGCCACTATGTCCAACCTAAAATCTAATTCATGAGAGTTTTTTCTCCCCTCTGAGCTGTCAAGTCTAATATTATGAAATTTTCACATTTATCTTATTTATTTTCTCTAACATATTCTAAACTTGAAAACAAGGCTTGCAACTATAATCTATTCTCTATATTATTTTGTAATGCAGCTGAAATCAAATTGATTCCATAATTTTTTTGGAGGCAATTGAGGTTGTGACTTGCCCAGGGTCACACAGCTAGAAAGTGTTAAGTGTCTGAAGTCATATTTGAACTCAGGTCCTCCTGACTTCAGAACTGGCCCTCTATTCACTGCATGGTTCAATAATTTTTGATGATAATAATGATGTATCATTAAGAAGAGAAGTAATAGAACCTTCTGTTGTCCTCCTAGGGGATATAGCTAATAGTTTTTCACCAGGGAGAGGTGGAGGGTATGAAATCAAGCAACATAATCACTCCTAGGAATGATTTCTTCCAAGTTCTTGTTGACTGCTCACACTGTGACTGAATCACTCCACAGCTCAAATTCTTAGCAAGCATAGACTTGTTACTGCTTTCCCAGTTCTTTCTTACTTGTCTTTTTAAACAAGAGGGACAGGGTTAAGGGGAGATTTGGGGAGATTAGGGAGTCTAGAGAACATAAAAAAGTAAATCATATCCCTTCTTGTACAGGTGTGGTCCTCTGGCTCCACTTTGCCTGAACTCTCAACACATTTTTCATCATGTTTGATGGAGTGTACAATGGTGCTTATTGTGTGACAGGCTGGGTGAGGTGAGTCATGGGGACTTTGACTGTGTTTCGGTGACAGTTCTCTCCCCCTTCTTATGCCCTCCCTCAATTTTCTGCCTAATCTTCTCTCCTCCCCTCCATGACTTGGAATGATAAGGTCCACAGAATAGAAAAGAATCATTGAATCTTAGACATTAACAGTGAGATTACCTAGTTTAAACCCTTTCATTTTGAGGCACAAAGGGATGAAATTAGATCTCAGATCTTGTTACTTGAGGACAAGATTTGGATTAGAATCCAGGTTTCCTAATTTTTTTTTTTTTTTTTTTTTTTTTTTTTTTTTTTTTTGCCAAATCTTTGTCCTGGGCTAAAGTTAGGAATGACTACCCAAAGTAGCCAAATAATTTACTCTCTGTCCCTAACTCCACATTCTTTTTTTTTTTTTTAGTTTTTGGGAGGGAATTTGGGTTATGTGACTTGCCCAGGGTCACACAACTACTGTGTTAAGAATCTGAGGCTGCATTTGAACTCAGGTCCTCCTGACTTCAGGGCTGGTGCTCTATCCACTGTGCCATCTAGCTTTTTGTAGAAATCTTTCTCATAGTCCCAGGGTCAGAGTGACTGTAGTCCATATCCAGCTCCAGGTATTTATTAACTGGCTGACTTCCCAAAGTAGTTGTGAAAATATGTAAAGTACTTTGCTACATTAAAGTGCTATATAAATTCAGCTGTAATTATTGTGTCTATTATAGTTTGTGAATATTTACATATGTACACATCTTTCCCTTCTACCTCCCATTCTTTCCTAGAATATAGGCTTCTTGAAGGCAGAGGCTATCTTTTATCCTCAGTTCTGAAGCACAGTACTTGGTACCTTGTCCATTGATTGTCCAGGTACCCTGGAGTCACTGGGAACACTCAGAGCTCAACTGAAGTTTCCATATTGCCTTTCTAGCTTCTATTCAATAGGCACTTGGTCATTGGTGGGACTGCCCCATCTAGACAAATGAAACCTAATCTTCATTTGAAAGTTCTTATGATATGCTAGAATAGACTAAAGACACTGAGAGAACTTGACTGTCCTCAGTTAGGCTGGAGATGAAGGGCTCAAGGACTGAATTGCCTTTGCTGTTTATAAGCGATCACTGTCTCCTAGGCTCAGTCTGGAACATATAGGTTCTTTTTCTTTCCCCCTAATCATCTTGGGAAACAGACTTGTTGGTGTTATTGCTGGATCAGAATATAGGTAGTTTAATAACTCTTTGGGCATAATCTCAGATTGCTCTCTAAACTGCTTGACTGATTTTCAAATTGATGCTACTCTGGGGATGGTGCCTTAAAACAAGACCTCACCTTTTCCAGGTGGATTGGAGAAATGTTGAATTACCTTAGAGGTGCCCTAGCTCCATCATTTTGCTGCTTTTATGTGCTTTGGAATAACGGCACCTTATTTTCACACATGGCCAACTTCTTCGATGGAGCCTTATTTTCACACATGGTCAACTTCGAAGCACCTCAGGAGGTGACTCACTAAATAGTATCTTTTTCTAAGTTGTTAAAACATAAAAAGAGAATATTTGGTGTGTTTGTGTGACTCAGAACTTCTGGGCCTTCATATTCCACAGCACTGGTTTGTAACAAAAAATTAAAAAGTCATAGTGATACACATTCTTAGAACAACATCCTGAAATGTGATCTCTTCCTTGAGGCTTCTTTTCTGTCTTTTAGTGAATCACAGAATTTGAGAGCGAGAAGGGACATTTTTGGATGCATCTCATGAGTGATCATGTAACCTTTTCTTGAAGACCTTGAAGGTGGGGGAATCCAGCTCTTCCCAATGAAGCCTGTCCTACTTTTGGACAGCCCTTACTTGGAAGATAATTTTTTCAGACATCAAGCCACAACCTTGCTTCTTTATAATCTTTGGGTTTTTCCTTTACTACAACTCTTTTTGGGGAGGATTTTAGAGATAATGATGTAATTTGGGATTGGATATGAGGCCGATATACCTATATAATATATTCCATGTGCAATGTAGTATATAAATATATCACTAAAACTATTAATTATTCACATAGGTATTAGCTACAAAGTTGTTTTTAATCCCAGGTCAGATTTTCCCATCCTCTATCCCATTCCTACTTGCCCAGTCAATGCGAACTCAGGGCCAATTTTAACATTAACTTATGTGAAATATAATTAAGAGGGTAAAGTTAATGCCAGTGTTCTCTCTTCATTAGTTTATATAATTGAATATTGACTCTGTACTCAGAATAAAGTGTAAATAGGAAGCATCTTTCACAAGTGGGTGCAATCCCCAGGAAAACACCTTTGTAGAGAATGTCTGTTGTTCAGTTGTTTTTCCAGTCATTTCTGAGTAGTTGTGATGCTAGGGTTTTCTTGGCAAAGATACTGAAGTTGTTTGCCATTTCTTTCTCTGGCTCATTTTATGGATAAGGAAATGGAGGCAAACAGGATTAAGTGACTTGTCCAGGATCACACAACTAGTAAGTGTCTGAGGACAGACTTGAACTTAGGAGTTTTTTGACTTAATGGTGGGCACTCTATCCACTGTGCCATCTAGCTGCCCTATTATAAGAGAGTAGTTACATATAAAAACTTCTAGAGGAAGTAGTATTTTCCTTAGGGGTGACCCAAGTTTTCACTTGTAGTTCTTGAATGCAAAGGAGAAGATAAGAAGGGAAAGTTAGAATGTTGCTAACTTGGATAGGGTCTTCTCTGTGGAGACTGGCTACATATGTAATGAAAAGTCACATAAGCCCTTCTTCTCTCTACCGTTTCCAGATCAAGGGTTGAATTCCCTTTTCCTAGCTCCTTCCTTCCCCTCTTCCCCCCAGATTTATAGATATGCTCTTTATTTTCTCCTTGAATCTGGTACCCATCTGATATTTAAGGAATTATAAAGTTAACCCTTGACTTGGTTATTGGGCTTGATGATTCAGAGGGAACAGAGGCACAGATATTTGAGGCTTCTTGGAGGGAGATGTGCTGAAGAATGTTGTCTCCATTTGGCCTCTTAGAAAGAAACAATGGTGTCAGAGAGGGAGGAGATGGGGAAGGGGAGAGAGACAGAGACGAGTCAGAAGGACAGAGACCAGCAGAGACACAGAGGGAGACAGAGACAGAGAGAGAGAAAGGATTTAGAATATCAGTGAGAGAAAGTGGAAGAAGAGACAGAATATAACTTCACTTGGACCTAGAAAAAGACCCAGAGACTATTTGTGTAGCCCCCAGGGGGAAGAAGGATCAGTGGACATTAAGGGCAACCAATAATGAAAAATAAGACATCTAACTTTTTGCTAATACTGTGAATCATGTGGACTTGTGTAGGTCCAGAGTGAAGTTGGGGATCCAGAAGAAGTGATTGCCTTCTGAAAGAGCAGAATTTTCTTTATTATTGAAGGGATGTTAGGAAACTCTTTTAAATCTTTTACTACAGCAATAAATCTGTACTATTTCTGATGTCCTGTTAGCTTCAGAATTTGTTAAGGTGGCAAGGGCCCTCAGAGAGAGATTAATCAGATAATGAAGTTCCTAGTCAAGAATCTGGCTAGGGCATTGCTATTGAGAGAAGCTCCCAGACAAACCCAATCCCTCCTATGGAGGGGCCAAGTCTTAATTGATTCATGTTTCTACTAGTTATAATTTACCCAAATCTTCTTTCATTCTCTTCTCCTGTAGTCATTTAGACAATTAACAACTTTTATGTTTATTTAAAAAAAATCATGTTTTATTGCTACAAAGTGAATGGCTCTGTATTGTAGCCTTGGCTTCTTAGGGTTCAGTGTGTGACTATGAGGAATGGGTACATATTTACTGGTTTGGAGGAAGGGTATATTTGGAAAATTGACTGGGAGGCCCGTTCAAATTTTCTTGGAAGGCTGTTGAGTGAAGGACGCATGGCAAGCCTGTGCCAAGCCTCCAATTAGATTAAGGAATTCTTGAAAGTCCAACTGCCCATCACAGTTGAGGTCGAGTTTCTTCATCATTCGGTCCAGAACTCCAGGGTCCTGATTCTGCAGAAATAATAAAAGAAAGTTCATTATTTAATCATCATTTAATATTTCATGCTGATCTCTCCCTAAGATTGAAGATCATGTTGTTTATCAATATATAAATGTGCTGGGCATTCCACAGATTTGGGTCCTTAAAATAAGTTATACTTCAAGAATAAATGAAGAAAAGAATATTTGACAGAGGTAAGCCAGATCTTTACTCAGAGAAATAGAGTGTCTGGGCTGCTAAATATAGAATAGAGCTTGAGAAAAGTGAATGAAATATAGCTATTGCCCCATTAGGTTCTATTTCCTTTATTTTTCTATGTCTTCTGTTTGAACAATTTTCTAAATCTACCCTTCCTATATCCTTTTTGTGAAATTAAATAGGGATAAATATAAAGTTTTATATTTGAATTCAAAAATCCCAATTAACAGGGTGAGGAAGGCATGGCGAGAGAGAGCAATTCTCCTGAAATTCTAGGAGCTTTAGTGGACTGAAAACTCAATATGAGTTAGTAGTGTGATGTGGCAGTCAAAAAAAAAAAAAAAAAAGCTAACATTTGGGGTTATATTAAGTGAAATGCTGAAGCATGAATTCCAGAAATAAGGAGGGAGAAGTTCTGTTTTACTCTGCCTTGTTCAGACCACACCAGGAAGATGGTTCTAGGCACAGTACTGGAAAGGATACTGATAGTTTGGAGGGGGCAGCTAGGTGGTACTATAGTTCATAGAATGCTGGGCCTGGAATTAGGAAAACTTATCTTCATGAGTTCAAATCCACACTCAGATACTTACAAACATGTGATTCTGAGCAAATCACTTCACTCTGTTTGCATCAGTTTCCTCATTTGTAAAATGAGAGGGAGAAGGAAATAGCAAACCACTTTGGTTTTTTGGCCAAGAAAATGCCAAAATAGGTCACAAAGAGTCAGACATGACTGAACAAGAATAATAACAAATTGGAGAGCATCTGTAGAAACTTAAACAGGATGGGAAAGGAGCAAAATCCTTGTCATATGAGGATTAATTGAAAGGAGTAAGAGAAATTTCTTTTGAAGGAGACATTGGGAGAGGAGTCAGCACTGTCATGATAACTGATTTAAGTATTTGAAGGGATGTGATACGGAAGAATTAGACTCTTACATCTTAGTCTCTTAGGATTAAAGGGTTGAAATAGCAACGAGGTGAATTTAGGCTTGATGGAAACTTCCTGGCAATTAGAGCCATTCAAAAATAGAATTTAATATTTTGGGAGGGTGGAGTAGGTCACTCTTCATTGGAAATCTCTAAGCAAAGGCTGAATAACCACTTGCCAGGTATGTTAGAGTGGGTATTCTTTTTAGTTATAGGTTGGACTAGATGGCCATTGAAGTCTCTTCCAACTGTAAAATTCTGTGATTCTATCATTTCTCTATACATATGCTAGAATCATAGGCTTTCAGCATTGGAAGGGATCTTAGAGGTACCTCATCTATGGGAGTAGTGAACCCATAACTCCATAGGAATAGACACTAGAACTGTGATTTCATTGGCATAAGAGACTCATAAGTGAGGAAATTCTATATATCAGTGCCAGTTTTCACTTTCTCTGCAATTTATAATTCTAGGAACTTGCCCATTGCATTGATGGGTAAAGTAAGTTTGGCTGAAGTCACACACTTAGTGTGTTTCAGAGATGAGATGTGGTTCTAATTCTTCTAGATTCCATGACCATCTTGATACCCACTTACAATATTGGTCATCTAGCTTCTGCCTGAAGATCTTCACTAATAGGGAATTTGCTTTGATGCAGCCCATTCCATTTCTTTTATTTTTCTATCTTTCCTCCCTCCTTCCTTCCTTTCTCTCTCTCTTTCTTTCTTTCTTTCCTTCTTTCCTTCTTTCTTTCTTCCCTCCCTCCTTCCTTCCTTCCTTCCTTTCTCTCTCTCTCTCTCTTTCTTTCTTTTTTCCTTTCTTTCTTTTTTCCTTTCTTTCTTTCTTCCTTTCCTTTCCTTTCCTTTCCTTTCCTTTCCTTTCCTTTCCTTTCCTTTCCTTTCCTTTCCTTTCCTTTCCTTTCCTTCCTTCCTTCCTTCCTTCCTTCCTTCCTTCCTTCCTTCCTTCCTTCCTTCCTTCCTTCCTTCCTTCCTTCCTTCCTTCCTTCCTTCCTTCCTTCCTTCCTTCCTTCCTTCCTTCCTTCCTTCCTTCCTTCCTTCCTTCCTTCCTTCCTTCCTTCCTTTTTCTCTTTTTTTTCTTCTCTCTCTCTCTCTCTCTCTCTCTCTCTCTCTCTCTCTCTCTCTCTCTCTCTCTCAGGCAATTGGGGTTATGCGACTTGCCCAGGATCACATGGCTGAGAAGTATTTGAGGCAAATTTGAACTCAGGTCCTCCTGACTTCAGGGCTGGTTCTCTGTCCATTCTACCTCCTAGCTGCCACAGCTATTCCATTTCTAGATAGTTCCAATTGGCACAAATTTTTTTCCTTATAATGGGTTGAAACCTATCTTCTTGCCTCTCTATAACTTTTACTCTATTGATCTTGATTCTATCCCCAAAGGTGAAGTGGACTAGATAGAATCTGACATAAAGCAGCTCTCAATATATCTGAGAATTATGATGTCATTTCTCCAGGCTAAAAATCTTAAGCTTTTTCAACTATTCTTCTAATGCGATGGTTTTGAGTTCCCCAACTTGGGCTTCCTGTTTTTGATGAACTTTCGAATGATAATGTCTCTTTTAAAAAGCAGAACACAAAAATTAATTCTGTACAATGGGTGTGGTCTGACTAAGGCAAACTATAATAAGACTGTCATATTCTTTGCTTGTCTGGACTTTTCTATTAATGAAGCCTGAGAACCCACAGGCCATTTTAGCTACCACCCCTACCCTATGGAGTCATATGTGGTCAGTCCACTAAAACTCTCAAGATTTTTTTTTTCATATAAATTGTTTTCTAGCTCCATTTCTTTCCTCCCATATCTTACTCTTGCAATTTTTTTTTAAACCTGAATGTAAAGACTTTTTATTTCCCTCCATTACATTTCCTCCTGTCAGCTTCAGGTTACCATTTGGGCTTTGTTCGATCATTTTGGACTCTGTCAGTCAAGATATCTGTTGTCTCTCCAACTTTGGACAGTAGCTCAGCCATTGAAAGAAATCTCTCATTTCTGGTCTGTTTGGTGACCAAAACTATAGGCAGAAGGTTTAGGGACTGTTCTTTAGTACCTGTGAGAAGGAGGCTAGTTCTGTATGCATGAAGCTCAGGAACTCAGTCTTGGAGAGGGTGTTTGGAGAGTTAGTAATCTCCCGGCCAGCATACTTCTGGAAAACAGCTATCATGGACTCAATGCATCTCTCTGTTTCAGTGGGAGTGACTTTTTTGGCCTTTGGAAAGGAAACAACAGGTATAGATTATAATCAGCAAAATTAATTATAATTAGAAATGTAATTATGGAACACATAAGGGATAATCTTATCTTTTCAGTTGGCGTGAGGAGCACATTTTAGTACAAAAGGGTAAGATGGATTTTCCCATGGATAGGGTTTTCCTTTAGGAAATCTTTGGTTCTAAGCCAAATAAAATTATACTATGTTATGTCCTCTGTCCCATTTCCTTGACCCTTATATATATTATTCACATTTAACAATAAATAGTGCTTTGAGGTAGTCTTATCTCCATTTTATAGATAAAGATACTGAGGATCAGAGAGGCTATGTCTTGTCCAAAAATAATTGTTTTAGCCAAGTATGGAAGATTGTTCCGAAGAGACTGATTTATGCACACAAGGAAAAATTTCCTAATGACTAGAGTAAAATGCTTAGGGAGAAGTAGTGAGATTTTCCTACTCTTCCTCTCCCCAATGTTGCAACCCTTTACTTTTATACATAGCTTATCATGGCAATAAGAGAAGTGAAAGGTATGTATTTATTATTTGGAGAATTTTAAATTGTATCTAAGGAACAATCATAGAGTAAGACAGAGTGTTTGATTCGGATTCAGAGAACCTTCTAACTAATGCCCAAATTCTGCTACTTATTTATTGTATAATTTTGAGTGAGTCTTCTGTGCTTCAGTTTCCCCACTTTGTAAATGAGGATAATAACAATTGTACTATCTCTCTCACAGAGTAGTTGTGAGGCAGCATGGTGACTTTGGAATCAGATGATCCAAGATCAAGACCTACATTGTCACTTACTGCCTGTGGGATCGTGGACAAGAAACAATTTCTTTGGCTATCAATTTCCTCATGTAAAAATATGGATTCTCTTGGTCTCTAAGGCCTGCTACAGCTTTATGTCCGTGATCCTAAGAGTAGAAGAACTTATGAATCTGAAAGAATCAGAGACTATTGAAAGCCTCAACGACCGCGACCGCTGTTACCAACAAATGGGTCTTTTTCTCACTATAGAAACTGTAAGAGAGGGTGAGGGCAGGGAGCAGAAATCCAAAGAAGTGCAGACTGGTTGGGTTCCCTCCTCTGGTGGACAAAGAGAATAAATGCAGTCTCTTAAAGAATTTAAAGGGTTGTTTGATCTATATCTGGCCACTGGACCCAGATAGCTCCAGAGGAGAAAATAAGGCTGGTGACTTTGCACAGCCTTCCTCACTTCAATCCAATTCATTTGTGTGTCAAGGTCTCTCAGAGAGAATAAAGAACAAATAACAAGGAACCACTAGGGGGCACCAGGGTGGATGGAGTGCCAGTTCTGGAGTCAAGAAAACTCATCTTCCTGAGTTCAGATCTGACCTCACACATTTGACTAGCTGTATGATTCTGGGCAAGTCACTTCACCCTATTTGCCTCAGTTTCTTCATCTATAAAATGGGCTGAAGAAAGAAATGGCAAATTGCCAAGAAAATCTCAAATGGAGTCACAAAGAACAACTAAACAATAATGAAAGGGACTCAACCAGAGAAAATTTCATCCACTAATAACCCATTATTTATAACGATAATAATTGTGATGGTTATTTTGGGGGCTTATGAGCTGCCCAGAGCCCAGAACCAGAATACTTTCTTGTATTCATTCAGTTTTTTAGGGTCAGGGAAGCTTTTCTCAATCTCCTTCCAGTTTGTGCTCTCTCCCCTTCTTGCCCCCAAATTACTTTGTTTTTACTTATCTATGGACTTCCTTCCTCCTTACCCCTAATAGAATGTAATGTCTTTGAAGGCAGGAACTGTGCTAACAGGGTTGTGCCTTGTTTGAAGTAAGCACTTAACAGGGGGATTATTGAATTGAACTGAAGAGACAACAGATTCCCATATGGTTTCCAAAGAGAATACTTTGGTGGGAAGGAAATGGGTCAGTAGGTCATGGAACTCTGAATTGTGCACCCGTTCCATAATTTCTTGGTACTTGAGGTGAGATAAGAATGGGCTCCCTTTCTATCTGTCTCTGTCTCTTTATCTCTCCTCTTTATCTTCACCTCTGTCTGGCCCATGTCCCATTAGTTCTTCCCAAGAACTTCCCCAAAGCTATGGGGTGACCATAGTTTAGGTCTCCCTTAAATTTCCTGGCACAGGTTTTGGGTAAATCCCCTTCCCCATCTAGTGAGACAAGACAAAGGTGGAATTTTTCTAAAGGTACTTTCATTAAGAAGAACAATAAAGAAAAAGTTAATGAAAAAATAAAAGAATTCCTCCAGATAAAGCTCCAGAGTTCTCTTTTTCTACCTAACTTTACCAGAGCCATTGTCTTTTCACCTCACAGAATGAAAGAAACATGTGGCCCAGGGAGGGGCTCTGTCTGGGCTGGGCTGGATGAGTCACCGATTGTTAGGCTGGCTTTCATTTGTGAGACCTCTGTGCTCCTTTTTGGTTCCCACAGTTGCTTCTACCTCTTTTTTCAGTTGTCTCACCAGATTCCACAGTGGTTTTCTCATTTTGCTTCCTGCTTCCAGAAGTCTCAGCTCCCCCATCCCCAAGAGTTTTGAATGGGAATGTTGTAATTTAAAGAATTTTTCTCTAGTGGGTCTGGTGGAGATAATGATAACCTTTGTACTCTTTTTTTTTTTTTTTTTTACCCTTAACGTTTCAAAAGGAAAAGATTGAGAAAGAAGAAAGGAGGAAGTGGGAGAAAGGAGAGATTGCTTCAAAATTAAATAAGTCTGGTGTGCTAGCAATAGCACTGGGTTTGAAGGGACCTGGGTTTAAATCCTGGCTTTTCAATCTGCTGGGCCTTTGACAAGTCCCAGCCTTTATGAACCTCCCTTATCATCTTACCTCTCTATAGGGTTGGGCTTGGAGACCTCTAGAGTCCTTTTCAATCCTGAATCTATGATCTTAATGTAGGTAGAATCATCTGTGTGTCTATGATATGTAGGAGAGATGGACCATTTATGCTCTCTAAGCAAGATTTAAAAAGAGCTTCCCATTTACTGGATGGCTTGCCTCAGGCTTTGAGCCATTCACACATGTGACAACTTATCACTAGATCATATCCATGAGTTATGGGGAATGGATTTCTGGAACCAAAGATATATTTGTGAAAAGTCATTTTAAGGGAGGGATATACTGGAAAATAAAGATGATAAATAACAAAAGACATCAATATATTTTGTCCAAAAGAAAAAAAAAACAAAAAGAAAAGAAAAAGGAAAAAAAAGTAAAATCATATTCAAAAGTGTTCTCCCCAAGGGTGTCCACTTTGTGTTGTGATTCTCTGATCCAAGTTCTAAAAATGAGTAGTAAATGTTATCAAGGAGAAAGAGAAATTCTATTAAAAGGGGGGAGCGGTGTGGCACATAGGAAGATTGCACATTGGGGAAAAGCCACTCCAAGAAAACCAAACTACCCTCAGATATCAGAAAGGAAATCTATGTTAGAGATGAATGAAAAGGCAAGAGAGGAGTAAGAAAGGAGAGTAAATCTGGAGAAGGATATAACCAGTAGAATTGGGAGAAGAGGTTTGAATTGAGGCAAGAAGTATGTCTAAATCAGAGTTTCCCAATGTGGCATGATTACACACACCGGAGAGATGAGAGGTTTGTTAAGGGGGCGCAGGAAATATTTGGTAAATAATTTATCATATTGAAATGAATTAATCTGTTTTATTTCTTAGTTCCTTATGCATGGTAAACTCTAGAATTTTGTTTCATATTGAAGAAGGCCTATGAGAAAGCTCATTAAAAATTAAAATAGTCAAGGACCAAAAAAAAAAAAAAAAAAGAATGAGATCCCTTGGTCTGGTCTCAAAGAGAGAAAGAATGCAACAGGAAAAAAGGGTTGAAAGAGGGGTAATTTAGAGTCTGGGACTGGGGCTCCTCCCACATATTTGGCTGTGGTTAGGCTTAGCTACAGTATTTTGTTTCAGTGTTTTTCTCCTTTGGCAGCTGACCAGGGTTTAAGTGAAACTCCATTTTTTTCTCAGGATTTGCGAGATCAAGTCCCCAATTTTCCCTTTTTGGGAATACACAATCAGGTCTCTCTGGGCTTCCCTAGCCATAGTCCCCCAAATCCTCTTTATTCCTGTGGTTTTTGCTTGGGCCCTCCCAGCTCCTTTATTGTGAGACCTGCCTTGGGGCCCCTCAGATATGGACAGGAAATCACAGTAATTATTTTCATTATTATTATGCTTAATATTAATGAATGCTCAGGGCCCAAGAGGGGTGAGGAGGTAGTCAATTACACCTTTGATCCCTTGCCAGGAAGGTTTTTTAATTTGGTTCAAAGTGCCCAGTACGACTATCAGAGGGGAGGAATCTTTCCCTGCCCCCTCATTCCTCAGCCCCCATCTCAGTTAATGAGAAGGTTGGAATCTCACACCCATGTTCTTGGGATGAGTATGAATCTAGGACTCCTTCTTTCTCCAGCTTCCCCCCACCCCCCAAGCTGAGCAAGAAGGCTTTTTATTTTTTCAATGAGAGCAGACAAATGAGAAATGACATTCCAGAAACCTGTGGGAAACTATGCTGCTGCTTTTGGGTCAAGAGGAAGACAAATAAAAAAAAAATTACTTTACCATTGTTGAGTGAAGAGAGACTGGAAGCAGGACTTCTAGCAAGTAGCGTCAGAGAGCAAGCAAATGCTATAAGCAACGGATTTGTGGGACTCCAAACTTATCTCTGGATGACCAACACCCCTTTCGCTTGGGTTACATTGCTCAGGAGTTAGTCAGACAGCCCCTTCTCTCTGGTTGGCCCACATGATTTCCTGCAGATCTGAACGTGTCTAAACACATAGCCACACCTAACATACACACACACACACACACACACACACACACACACACACACACACACACTCTCTTCAGAGAAAGCTTTCATTATTTATTTATTTTTTTTTGCTTAGTTTTTTTGGGGAGGGATTTCTCTTCCCTTAAAAAAAAAGAAGCCTAGGACTTTTATTATTTTGTTTTCTTTCTTTTTCTTTTTTTTTTTTTCTTGAAGGGAAGTCATATGTAAAAAGGGCATAGTCTTTGAGAATTGTTCCTCTTTTGTAATTATCCCCAAAACTTTCTCTTTCCTATTTGGTAATAATAGCTATTGTAATTCTAGCTCACACAGACCTGTAACATTTTATGACTTACAGAACTTCCCCACAACACTCCATAAAGTAAATATTCCAGGTATAATTATTCCTATTTTACCAATGAAACTCACACAGACCTGTAACATTTTATGACTTACAGAACTTCCCCACAACATTCTTGTAAAGTAAATATTCCAGGTATAATTATTCCCATTTTACAGAATGAAGAAACTCACACAGACCTGTAACATTTTATGACTTACAGAACTTCCCCACAACATTCTTGTAAAGTAAATATTCGAGATATAATTATTCCCATTTTACCAATGAGGAAACTGAGTCAGAGTCATTAAGTGGTAGAAGTCTTTCCTAATTCTCCCAGTTGCTAGAATTCTCTACCCCTTCTTCAAATGATCATGTATTAATTTCCTATGTAGTAATATGTGAAGCAGCTGAGCCTCAGATTTGTGAAGAAGTATTGTATGTTGCTCACTCTGTGCCAGGCATTGTGTTAAATACTTACAAATATTATCTCATTTGAGCCTAATAACAACTTTAGGAGAATGTTATTATTATCCTAACTTTATATTGCAGTTATCTTTTCCACACCCTGGGGTTAGGTGCTTACTCAATCTGGAAAATCCCTGTAAAGTGTTTTGGCCTTCTCTTTGTATCAGAGAAGTTTGAATTATTATGGTATTAAAAGATAAAATATATTGATGTTATATAATATACCTGTATTTTATGCATTTGTGAGTTTCTTAACTTTTTTCTGTATTGTCTGTGGCTTCTGTACAACTTCTCCCAAATTTCCATTTAATTTCCCATGATATGGGAAAACTCATGATATCCCATGATAGGGAAAATTAAAATGTGAAAGGGATAACTAGAGAAAACTGAAACTGAGAAAGGGTAAATGACCTTCCCAAGATTATGTTGAATAAGTAACTGAAGCTAGATTTGAACACAGGACTCTCTGACTCTTGGTCTAGGGCTCTATGTATTATACTACCAAATGCTTATTCTGAGGAAGATCTGAGTCTGTATCCTGTCTCAGATACTTACTAGCTGGACAAGTTACTTAACCTTAGCCTCATTTGTAAAATGGGGATAATGATGGTACCTACCTAACAGTATGAATATGAGAATCAAATGATACAAATTTGTAAAACCTTTAATACAGTGCCTGGCACATAATAAGTGCTATAGAATTGCTATATTATTATTACTGTTATTGTTATCATCATCATCATTATTATTATATTTACCAACTTTGTTACTAGTCAAGTTACTTAATCCCACTGCTTACCTCAGTTTCCTCATCTGTAAATAGGGCACCTACTTCACAGGGTTGTTGTCAGTATTAAGTGTGATAACATTGTAATATAAATGCTAACTATTTTTAGTAGTAATAGTACAGTATAATGATTAGAGCAATGTCCATCCAGTAGGGAAAATCTGATTTTCTGTATTATCTTGGGCAAGCCAAAATTAGTTTCTCAGTGGCCCAAATAAGTTCCTAGGGTTTCAAGTGTCAGAACAATTGCCTATTTTCTTTGATAGTCACTCACTTGGAGTCATCTATATCAATGCAATACCATGACTAATGCAGAGCATGTATATATATATGGGCATAGGATGTCTCTTCCATGAGAATTTAAGCTCCCTACGGGCAGTGACTATTCTATTTAGTGGCTTTTACATAATAGTCAATAAATGTTTTGGGAAACCATTCTCCAATTGATAAATGGATAAAAAGGATATGGACAGATGATTTTCAGACAAGAAATTAAAACCATTCTAGTCATATGAAGAAATGCTCTGGATCACTGTTGATTAGAGAAATGAAAATTAAGACAATTCTGAGGTATCACTACACAACTTCTCAGATTGACTAAGATGATAGGAAAACATAAGGATAAATGTTGGAGGGAATGTAGAAAAACTGGGACACTAATACATTATTGATGGAGTTGTGAACTGATCCAACCTTTCTGGAAAGTAGTTTGATGCTAAAGGGACTATCAAACTGCATACTGTTTGATATAGCAGTGTCATTGCTGGGTCTACTCCAGAAAGATCATAAAAAAGAGAAAGGGACCCACATGTGCAAAAATGTTTGTAGCAGCCATTTTTATAGTGGCAGGGAAATGGAAACTGAGTGGGGAATGGCTGAACAAGTTATAGAAATATGAATTTTATTGTTCTATAAAAAAACAATAAGCAGAATGATTTCAGAAAGACCTGAAGAGACTTACATGAAATGTTGCTAAGTGAAATAAGTAGAACCAGGAGAATATTGTACATGGCAACAAGATTATGGGATGATTAATTCTGATGGAGGTGGCTCTCTCCAAAAGTGAGGTGATTCAGGACAATTCCAATAGACTTGTGATGGAGAGAACCATCTGAATCAGAAAGAGGAGTGTGGGCACTGAATGTGTATCACAACATAGTATTTTCACCTTTTTTGTTGTTATTTGCTTATTTTTTTCTCTTTCTCTCTTTTTTCCCTTTTTAATCTGATTTTTCTTGTGTATCATGATAAATGTGGAAATATGTATAGAAAAATTGCACATGTTTAACATATATTGGATTACTTTCTGTCTAGGGGAGGAGGTAAAGGAAAGGGAAGGAGAAAAATTTGAAACACTAAGTTTTGCAAGAGTGAATGTTGAAAATTATCTTTGCATATATATTTTGAAAATAAAAAGCTATTACTTAAAAAAATAAATGCTTGGTTATTGATTGATTGATTCTGGCCTTTATCCCCATTTATTCCTTGGATTTGTAATTTTGGTTCCCCCAGAACCTTGGATTTCTCCTCTGGATCATTAGGCTGTCACAGACAAGTTTTTCTTCTTTCATAACCAGGCATTTGTATTACTTCCTGGACATCTCCACACCATACTACTATCTTCCCCTAAAACTGCCCCTCCTTTTATGTATTATCTCCCCTCTCCCATAAAACACAAACTTCTTGAGGGCAGAATGGTTTTGCCGTCATGTATTTGTGTCCCCATTGTGTAGCACAGAGCTTGGCTCTTATTATCTTATAATTGATTAATAAATTTCTCTGTCTCTTTGTCTCTATTCCTCCCCTCCCCCTTCTCTGTTCTCTCTCTGTTTCTCCATAAGTAACTTCTCTGTGGTGAATAGCCAGTAAGAGTAGGAGTTATGATACATAGCGAGATCTTATGACTTCAACATTAGTGTTCTTCATATCATAAAATTTGGAGCAAGAACCAAGATGATCATATAGGCTATCTGTCCTATTTTATAAATGAGGATATTGAACCTTAGAGAGGTTCAATAATAATAAAAGTTGCCCAAAATCACATAGAGAATAAATAGTAGAGCTGGAGTTCAAACTCTCCTTGTGTTAATTTCCTACTAACTTGCTATTGTTCAGGAATTAGAAATGAATCACAAGATTTATTTTTATTTTTAAAGATGTATGGAGATAGCTAGGTGGTGCAGTGGATAGAGCACCAGCCCTAAAGTCAGGAGGACCCGAGTTCAAATCTAATCTCAGACACTTAACACTTTCTGGCTGTGTGACCCTGGGCAAGTCACTTAACCCCAATTGCCTCAGCAAAAAAAAAAAAAAAAAAAAAAAAAAAAAGTATGTATGTAAGATTCCTTATTATATGTAGGTCCAGAGTTCTAGAATGCAAAGAACTGGGACATTATGCTCAGTATATACTCAGGGAATTCAATAACCACAGCCAAAGATGTAAAGTAAAATTCTGGGCTCTTCCTTTAAGCCTTAGTTTGACAAGGCCTTGCTCTCTGACATTTGAAATAGCTGTAGAGAAATCAAACTTTCCTTCCTAAAGCTCAGAATAAGCTGAGGTTTTCAAGGAAAGTTAAGAATAACACAAAATTAAAAAAAGTTTTATGGGGGTGGGTTGGAGAGAGGATCAAAGAAAAGAGAGGGCTGCTTCTTGGAACCTAGAACAATGCTTCTTAAACAGTGGGTCTGTGACCTCATATACTGAAGGTGGCGGTTGTGAAATTATGGTTTATTAACAATAAATATTTGGTTTGTATACTTCTTTTATATACAATATACCTGGGGTCTTGTAAAGATTCCTCCTTTGAAAAGGGGTCATGAGTAGAAAAAGTTTAGGAAGTCTTGGTCTAGGAGCTCTGGTAAATGGGGTAATTGCAAAGTGGCTGTAATTGCATCTATTAGTAAGAACAAAATGGTGACAACTGGACTTCCTAGCTTTCACTCTTTTGATTTTCCTCACTTTCATTCAGTGCTCCCAGGAAGGCTCTAAGATAGATATATGCCATTCCTCATATTCCAAAAGTTTTCCCTCTATTTATTTAAAGAAACTGATTTTTCCAAGAACCCATGATTATTCATTTCAGAAATGATTTTTATGTGGGTGACTTTGGAGATTGGGGTGAGGGTTAAATGCATCTGAAATAAGATACATGAATTGTAAAGCATAGTGGAGAGAGGAGTAGCTTTTACACATCAATCTATATTTCCCAATGAGATGAGAAATCTTTTTCTTTTTCTTTTTTTTTGTTTAGTTGCTGTAACTGCTAGTTAGGGGCCCAAAACAAGCAAGAGATAACAATTGCCTGGAAACATATCCGTATCTCCTTCATCTTTTAAAACATCACCCCCTCCCAATAAAATACATTCCAAGACCTTGATTGCTTCATCTATGTCCACTATCTACTGTCCCATATCTCTTTTCTCTATCATGGACACCTTTCTTGAGAAATCCTTTCACAATCTATCATCATTTCTTCTCTCTTTCTATAAAACATTCCATTGTCTGGCTCCAGACCTCTTTATTTACCCAAATCTTCTCCATTCAAAATGATCACTGACCTCTCTCTTAATTCTAAATCTCTTTAACTCTTTATCCTTGACCTCTGTAGCCTTTCCACTATTTATTACCCTCTACTTGATATTCTCCTCTTACCAAGGATTTTGTGATTTTGCTCTCTCCTGCTTCTTCTGCTACCTGTCTGACTGTTGCTTCTCAGTCTCTTTTGCTGGATCTTTCTCCAAGTCAAGTCCACTAACTATGTGGGGTTCCCCAAGGTTCTGTCCTGAGTTCTTTTCTATACATTATTTCACTTGCTGATCTTGTCAGCATTTATGGATTCAATGATCACTTCTAGTCAGAAGACTTTCTTGTGTATTTATCTAATCTTTCTCCTAATCTCCATTCTCGTACCACTAAATGCTTATTATACATCTCAAAATAGATTTTCCATAGATATGTTAAACTTGACATAGCATCCTTCTCCCTCTCCCTCTCCTTTTTCCTCTCTCTCCCTCCCTTTGTCCCTCTCTCCTTCTCTCTCTCTCTCTCTCTCTCTCTCTCTCTCATTCTTTCTCTCATTCTCTCTATTTCTTTCTCTCTCTCTGTATATATCTATATCTATATCTATATATATGCACGTATGTATGTGTGTTTCTCTCTTTGTGTAGGTATGCACACATGCATATATCCATATTCCCCCAAATCCTTCCTTCCCCATTTCTGTCCATCCTATTATTTTGAAAAGCACTATCTTCATTCTAATCCCTATAAGTGCCATTCCCCCTGATTTAGGTGTCATCCTTGACTTCTTACTCTCTCTCACCACCATATGCAATTTGGTGCCAAATCCTGTTGATTCTACTTTTACCACATTTCTCATTTATGCTCTACTGTTTCCTGATATTGTCGCTACTCTGTAAAGGTCCCTGTATCACCTAACATTTGGACTACTGCATTAGCCTTGGTTGGTCTCCCTGATTCAAGTGTCTCCATCCACTCCATCCAATTCTCTATCAGATCTTCCTAAAGTGAAGTCTGACCATGTCATTCCTTTACTCAATAAATTCTAGTGTTTCCAGATTCTCTAGTGAGGGGAAAAAGTATTTCTCTGTGTGTGTTTGTATGCATATACATACATACCTACACACATACAAAAATACTTATAGTAGTTCTTTTTGAGGTGGTAAAATGATAGAACTTGAGAGGATGCTCCTCAGTTGAGGAATGGCTGAGCAAACTGTGGTATATGAATGTAATGGAGTACTTTTGTGCAATAAGAAATGATGAACAGGCAGATTTCAAAAAAACCTGGAAAAACTTGTATGAACTGATTCAAAATGGAATGAACAGAACCAGGGAAACATCATACATAGTACTGGCAACACTATGTAATGATCAACTATGATTGACTCAGTTCTTTTTAGCAACACAATAATCCAAGATAAATGCAAAGGACTTAAAAAGAAAAATGCTATCTATAACCAGATTTCCCCCCTCCCCCCCAGGCTGGGGTTAAGTGACTTGCCTAGGGTCACACAGCTAGGAAGTGTTAAGTGTCTGAGGCCAGATTTGAACTCTGGTCCTCCTGAATTCAAGGCTGGTGCTCTATCCACTGCACCACCAAGCTGCCCTTTATCTATAACCAGATTTTAAAAAAAATTGATGAATTCAGAATGCAGATTAAAGCATATTTCCCCCATTATTCTTTATTATGTGTTTTTTCTTTTTGATCTATTTCTTTTTCATAACTGTGACTAATATGGAAATATGTTTTGCATGATAGCACATGTATAAACTATATCAAACTGTATTATCTTTGGAAGAGGAAAGGGATAGGAGGGAAGAGAAAAATTTGAATTCAAAATTTTGTAAATGTGAATGCTAAACTTTTATATATTACTAATGTAGTCCAGCAGCAAATGATACAAAGAGAAATTCCATTTAAAATTGTAAATAATATAAAATATTTGGGAGTCATCTGCCAAGGTAAAGTCATGAACTATATGAACACAATAACAAAATACTTTCTACACAAATAAAGTCAGATATAATCAATTGGAAAAATAGTACCCATGAGTAAGTTAAGCTAATATAATAAATTGATAATACTACCTAAATTAATCTACTTATTCAGTGCCATATCAATAAAACTCCCAAGAAATTATTTTATAGAACTAGAAAAAATAATAATAAAGTTCACCTGGAAGAACAAAAAAGAATTTCAATGGAATTAATGAAAAAAAATGCAAATGAAGGCGGCCTAGCTGTACCAGGCCTAAAACTATATTATAAAGCAGCAATCATCAAAACTATTTGATACTGGCTAAGAAATAGAGTAGTTCATCAGTGAAATAGGTTAGGTTTACAAGACATAATAATCAATAACTATAGTAATCTAGTGTTTGATAAACCCGAAGACCCCAGCTTCTGAGATAAGAACTCACTATTTAACAAAAATTATTGGGAAAATTGGAAATTAGTATAGCAGAAACTAGGCATTGATCCACATCTAACACCCTACATTAAGATAAATGGGGTTCATGATTTAGACATAAAGAGTGATACTACAAACAAATTAGAAGAACAAAGGATAGTCTACCTCTCAAATATGTATAGAAGGGAGGAATTTGTGGCCAAAGAAGAACTAGAGTACGTTATAGAATGCAAAATGGATAATTTTGATTATGTTAAATTTAAAAGTTTTTATACAGACAAAACCAATGCAGATAAGATTAGAAAGGAAGAAATAAGGGATTTTTTTTTTTTAACATTCACAAATTCTGATAAAGGCCTCATTTCTAAAATATGTAGAAAATTGACTCAAATTTATAGGAATTCAAGACATTCTCCAAATAAATTATAAGATTATAAATAGTCAAAGGATATGAAAAGATGATTTTCAGATGAAGAAATTGAAACCATTTCTAGTCATTTGAAAATTATTAATCAGAGAAATGCAAATTAAGACAACTCTGAGGTATTACTACACACTTCACAGATTAGCTAAGATAATGACGAATGTTGGAGGGGATGTGGGAAAACTGGGACATTAATATAACGTTGGAGTTGTGAACTGATCCAACCATTCTGGAAAGCAGTTTGGAACTATGCCCAAAGGATATCAAACTGTGCATACTCTTCAACCCAGCAGTGTTTCTACTGTGCCTGTATCCCAAAGAGATCTTAAAGGAGGGAAAGGGACTCACATGTGCAAAAATATTTGTAGCACCCCTTTTTGTATTAACAAATTGGAAACTGAGTGGATGCTCATTAGTTAGAGAATGGCTGAATAAGTTATGGTATATGAATGTAATGGAATATTATTGTTCTATAAGAAAAGATAAGTAAGATGATTTCAGAGAAACCTGGAGGGACTTACATGAACTGGTGCTAAGTGAAATGAATGGAACCAGGAGAACATTGTACACAGCAATAGCAAGATTATATGATGATCATTTCTGATGGATGTGGAGGTAATAACAACAGTGAGGTTTTTCAGGCCAGTTCCAATGGTCTTGTGATGAAGAGAGCCATCTACACCCAGAGGGAGGACTGTGGAGACTGAATGTGGATCACAACATAGTATTTTTACTTTTTTATTGTTGTTTGTCTTTTGTTTTCTTTCTTATTTCCCCCTTTTTGATTTGATGTTTCTTGTGCAGCATGATAATTGTAGAAATATGTATAGAAGAATTGCACAGATTTAATATATTGGATTACTTGCCATCTAGGGAAGGGGGTGAAAGGATGGGAAGGAGAAAAAGTTTTGCAAGGGTGAATGTTGAAAATTATCTTTGCACATGTTTTGAAAATAAAAAAAGCTTTAATTAAAAAAGAGAGAAAAAAAGAAAATGAATGCTAAAAATTTTCTTGACATGTAATTGGGGAGATATTATTTTTAAAAAATCTTTTTTTAAAAAAATTCTTCATAGCCTGTCTCTTTCTTATCTTCCTTATCCTTTCTCATAATCTATGATTTAGAAATACTGCTATTCTTGCTGTTCCTTGCACATGGTACTCTACTTCCCATTTCTGTCTTCCTTGCCCAGAGGTTTTTCCTTCTTATTTTCCTCTGTTAGCTTCCATATCATTTTAAAATTTTTAGGTAAAATCCACCTTCTGCAATAGTCTGTCCTGGTTTTTCTTCCTTAATGATAGTATTTTCCTTCTGAAATTATTTCCAATTTGCCCTGTATATATCTGGTTTATATATAGTCATGTATTTCATATTCCCATCCCTTCCAATTAGATCGAAAACTTTTTGAGAGAGGGTATTAATTTAGTCCCCCATCCCACTCCTTTTCATATGCCCAGTGCTTATCACAGAACTTTGACACACAGGAAATACTTAAAAAGGGCAGCTAAGTGGTATACTCATTGTCCTAGGTGAGAAAATCTGAGTTCAAATGTGGCCTCAGACACTTACTAGCTGTGTGAACCTAGGCAAGTCACTTAATCCCCTTTGTCTCAGTTTTCTCATGTAAAATGAACTGGAGAAGGAAATGGCAAACCATTGCAGTATCTTTGCCAAGAAAACCTCAAATAGGGTCATGAAGAGTCAGACCTGGCTGAAATTACTTAAGGACAGAAGTATTTTAAGAGCTTGTTGATTTGATTTGACTCTTACAGCTTTCCATCTTTCCACCCTTCTCCAAATCTCTTGAATGTAGACTTATTAACCTAAGACTATACTGAGCCTTAAGCACTCCATGTTATGGAAAGGAAGAAAGCATAGATTACTCCCTTCTGAGGCTTGTTGACACAAGTACATTTTGTTCTATCTCTGAATGTTTAATGAAATGCCTCCCAAAGAAGAAGGAGATTCTTGGGATATTCTAGAGTCTAATTTTTGTTTGCAATCCTGTTTCTATTTTTGGTCTTTTCAGGTTTATTATGTTGTATTTGAAAATTGGAAAATATTTAAGTATTTTCCAATTTAGCTTTAAGTTGGTTCAAGTAGCACTCCAGAGTTCTGTGGATGGTGTATTTAACACCTCTGACAGGAACATGGTAGCTAGCTGAGTTTTTAGATATGGAATACAGACTGTGTAAAGACACAGAGATTGTTGTTATTCACTTATATCAAATTGCTTGTCACCTTTGAAAGATTTTGTGAAAGTCATGCTTCAATTATGTTTAATTTTTCATGACTCCATTTGGAGTTTTCTTGGTAAAGATACTGGAGTGGTTTGCCATTTCCTTTTCCAGCTCATTTTACAGATTAGGAAACTGAATAAAATGAGATTATGTGACTTACCCAAGATCACAGAGCTAATAATGTCTGAAGTCAGATTTGAATTCACAAAGAGGAGTCTTTTGATTCCAGGCCTTCTATCCACTTTGCCAAGTGGCTATCTTAAGGTCAAAGAAATAGGAAATGGATACTTAGAGAGTCTGTCAGTCTCTAATGGAACAAAGGCCCAAGTAATTTAAAATTTCATGAAATATTAAAAGAAATATTGGTTCAGGTCTCACCCAGATCGACAAGACAAACTCAGGGGAAAAAAAAGGTGAAAGTTTTTTATTAGCACACCAAGTCAATAAACAGTTGGGTGTAGCAGGCTTGGATTTCAAACTGTGAGTTACTTTTGTAGATACTTGCAAGAGATTAAACACTTCTGAGGTGAGGGCTGCCAAGCCCTTCTCAGGGCTGCTCATCTACCTGTGGCTCCAAGAAGCAGTAGCATGCATGTAGTCACACCTTTGAAAAACTATCTCCATAGATGGATTAACCCAGGTTGAGGGTAAACATCAGACCCCTTAGTGGATTAGGGGGATCCCTACCTACCTCAAGAATATGAAGTTTCTCCTGATAGAATGGATGAATGAGAACAATTTGCTCTAACAGCCTTGAAGGTGCCTGAAGCAGGTACTGTGGAGAGCTTAGAGTTCAGTCAGACATCATGGACACCCAGATCGTCCACTGCATCCCAGGCCATCACCAGTCATCTTAGCCTTTGTCTTGTCACTGGATTTTCATGGCTCTAGAAGAGAGAATGAGGCTGCTGACTCTGCCCCACTTCATCAATCTAATTCATGTATAAGTCAAGACACCACCCATGATGTCACTGGTCCTCCTAGAAAACAACAAAGGCACAAATCTATTGACTGGGTAATCATGAGGAGATGGGCTCAGTACCACCTCCATTCCTCCCCCATTACATTATGGGAAATAGGATTAGTGCACAGGAGCAAGGATATTTCTAGACCTGCTATCTGCTGTGGGGAGGGAGAGGGAGGAGGACAAGAAATATCTTTTTATGGAGTGAGATTTCTCTCTTCACTCCTTTCTCTTTGGCCATCTCATTTAGATTTGGAGCTTCTCACCTAGTAAGAGGTATCCATCCATCTTTTTGAGAGAAGCTGTGATACACTTGAAGTACATCCAGCAGAGAGCAGAAACATTCACCAGATCTACCCGGATACAGAAATGCAGTGATATGAAGGAGAAAGCAGCTTCATAGACCCCTGGCAGCAAAGAAAAGAGCCAACCATGAATTCGGGGTTCTAGACTTAGAATTTGAGAAGTGAGCTTTGTGAGAGCTCCGAGGAAAGAAAGAACATCAAGGATTGAAGTTATGAATTTCCTTAGTTTCGTTGTATTCTGTTTATGTTGATTCTTCCCATGGATGCCGTGTGTATTTGTGGTAGAATGTCCTCAGATGTGTGATGGAGAATATTTTGTATTTATTGTTTTTACTAAGCTATCTTATTAGATATTTTTTCTATCTATGCCTATTGATTGACTTTTAAGGGAGGTTAACTGGTGGGGGTTCTGAACTATGGTTTTAGGAGTGCTAAACTACAAGAGTACCCTAAAATGGGAATAATAGTCAGCTTATGAGGAAGTATCCTAGAGGGAGTACTGAATAGTTGTAGGTTTTTTCTCAGTGGATACTAATGATATAACTACTATCATGAGGAGGTGCCTGTGACATTAAAAAAACTGACTTCTAGGGTCAGCTAGGTGGTGCAGTGGATAGAGCATCACCCCTAAAGTCAAGAGGACCTGAGTTCAAATCTAATCTCAAACACATAATGTCCTAACTGTGTGACCCTGGGCAAGTCACTTAACCCCAATTGCCTCAGGGGGAAAAAAGAAAAAAAAAAAGACTGAATTTTTGTTTAAAGTGGATCAGGGCAATGAAGTACTTGGAGTCTAGATCTGCAAATAAACTATTGCTTTATTTAGATACAAAGGATATAATAACTCTTCAAGTCACAACCCAAAGATACAAAGTAATCACAAGCTTCCAGTGGTCTTTCTATTTTCTTGCAAAGATGGGCTGGTGCCCTCAGGTAAAGGTATAAGGGAGTTAGGGATTCCATCAGATCTGAGAAGCCTACATGAAGTAGGTATTGTTCAGTGATGTTGGACCCTTTGTGACCCAGCTATCAATGCTCACCATGGGGTTTTCCTTGGCAACCATACTGGAGGGGTTTGCCATTCCTTTTCCAGTGGATTAAAGCAAATAGGGGTTAAATGGCTTTCCCAGGATTACATAGTAATCTAGTAAGTGTCTGAGACTCAGGTATTCCTGATTCCAGACCCAATTATCTCTCCAAGGAACCACCTACCTGTACAGTCACTCTCATATAATCCTTAGAAGGCTCCATACCATCATACGATCATTTTCCTGAAGATCAAGGCCCTTATTTTAGAGCATCTTTCTGGTGCAAGTTTCTTATTGATTTGTGCAATTAGTTCTAATTAGTTCTATATTTCTAGCTTGAAAGAACTACAGATTTATTTTTTCTTTTCCCCCATTTATTTAATATTTTGTTTTTCTACAGTTATATATAAAACAAGTTTTAACATTTGTTTTTAAAACTTTGAGTTCCAAATTCTCTCCCTCTCTCTCCTCCCCTCATTGAGAAGACAAGCAAATTTTTTTGTCCTCCTCTTCCTCCTCCTCCTCCTTTCTCCTTCTGTAGCTTTCCACTTTCAAAATGCATGCAAAGACAACTCCTAACATTTACCTCTGCAAAACCCCATGTTCCAAATTTTTCTCCTTCCCTTCCCCCAACCCCTCTCTTCGACAGAAAAAATTCAATATATACTAAACATGTGAGGCAAGCAATTTGATATAGGCTATACATGTGTAGTCATCCATCACATTTCCATATTAATTATGTTGCCAAAAAAACACAGACCTCCCCCTTCAAAAAAAGAAACCCTCCAGAAAAAGTTAAAAAAGCATTCTTTCATCTCCATTCATTTCAGTTTAATATCACTTCTTTTCCTGGAGGTGGATAACATTTTTCATCATAAACCCTTCAGTTGTCTTATATTATTGTATTGTTGAGAATAGCTAAGCCATTCATAGCTTATCATATTAAGATATTGCTGAAGGACCACAAATTTAGAGCTAAAAGAAGCCTTAGAGATTTTCTGGTCTAACCCTCTCATTTTATAGTAGAGGAACTAGGGCCCCAACTTATTTTCAGCTATTTAAGGACTTACTTTAGGTCACACTTGTGCCAGAATCAGGATTAGAACCAGGCCTTGTACCTCCAAATCCAATATTTACCACTCTGCCTCTCTTAAATTATTGCTTTTCTGTTTCTTAAAATTACCCCACAGGGGTAACTAGGTAATGCAGTGGATAGAGCACCAGCCCTGAAGTTAGAAGGACCCAAGTTCAAATTTGCCTTTGACACTTAACACTCCCTAACTGTGTGACCCTGGGCAAGTCATTTAACCTCAACCGCCTCAGGGAAAAAAAAAAAATTAATTGTATAATCTGGAGCTATTTTATGTTTCAAAGATGTTGTTCTGGTCTTTGCCAAGGCCTTCTGCCTATCACTGGTGCATTTCCTCTTAACTATTCTTATCTTGATTTTTCCTCTTTAGTTTGAAATGAATACCCTTCCCCCACCTTTCCCCATGTGCAAAAACTCCTCTGTTTGACTTTCTGTTTTGCAAGACTCACAGAATTTTTTCCATTGCTTACTTATCCCTTGAATCTCAGCCAAAGTAAACATTTCAGTCTCACAAACAGGAATTACTGTTACTTCAGTCAGTCAACTGGAGCTGCTCTTTCTTGGTGTCCAAGTTGCCTAGATAATAATGACTCCCACCTTCATAATGCTTTCAAGGGTACAAAATGATTTATAATAACTATCTCATTTGAATTTTACACCAACCAGGTGAAGCAGGTTTTTTATTTAGTTGTATCTGACTCTTCATGACCCCATTTTGGGTTTTGTTATTAGAGATGCTGAAATGATTTGCCATTTCCTTCTTCAGTTCATTTGACAGGTGAGGAAATTAAGGCAAACTGGGTGAAATGACTTGCCCAGAGTCACAAAGCTTAGTAAGTATCTGAGGTGGGATTTGAACTCCAAAAGAAGGCCCGATGCTTCTTTAAAGTTAGCTAAGTGGATGACCAAATGACAGATACACTGCTCTCAACTAGACCTATAGTTGAAGGCTTTCCAGCTTGATAGGGTCTACCTAAGCTTATACCACATGAGCATAGCCTCCATGAACCCAGGATCATCTTCATGGCATGATAAAGCTGTTGACATTTTAATGAAATATCCTTATACTTAAAGTATAAGGAGTGAATGAGTGGTGTGAAGTTCACTTGTGGCAAGGTCTGTTGTGTGTGGTGTTTGAAGAAAGCCTCTTTCTCTCCCTCCTACCTATCTCCTGACCAAAGGAGATTTTCATTTCTGCTAAGAGGAGAAGCAGGAAGTTGGGACTATTACTCTGCTCTCCATGGAGAGAAGAATTGAACTAGAAGCTTATCTACCTGTTCCTTTAAATATTATTAATCCAGGGCATATGACGGGTTCCAACTAATTTTTGATCTCTCTGTCTTTTGGGGGAGAGGAAAGGGAAACCTAATATCTAAATGCAAAATTTGACTCATTCTCTACCTAATAAACACACAGAGAGATTAGCAAAGAAACCCATTTATCCAAATCATGGCAAAAACAGAAATCAGAGAAGGTATATAAACAGGATATATACTAGACAATACAGAGTGAAGGCATTTTCCCATTGGGAGTGAGATAACTGAGTTCAATGTCCTAGATCTCACCGAAGAAAAAATTCCCCAAAGTCTCTAGAATAACAATCTGGGAATAAGGAGACTGCCAACTCCTCTTTTTATCTTCCCATAGTCTTTCCTTCAACAACCTGAAGCAGAATTAGCCTCTTGCATCTTCTCTCAAAGCTAAAAGCCCCCTTGAAACTCCTTTTGAGAAGGCTTTTAACTTAGAAAGTCCCAATTGGACAATAATAAAATTGGCTAAAAAGAATTCAGGAAAGTATGGGAATACAGTAATCTCTTTCATATCATGATTTTCCCCATTGCAGTTTCTACATACATTGGTTTGTCATAAGGAATAAAATGGGCATTTTTGGGAAGTTTTGCAGAAGCCACAGACAATATGCAAAGACTAGCAGACAACACAGAAAAAAGTTTAGAAACTCAGAAATGTATAAAACATATGCTGTGAAAATGGATACCTTGATTTGCTTGATTTCCTTTCTCTTTCCACCAATTATTTAGGTAAGCAGAATTGTATGGAGGCTGGCTATATTGGCTCGACATACCAACAATCCTTTGAGGTAACCAAGAGTAAACCTATCTGGAGCATAGAAAATCAGCAACTCTGAAGCCAATTAAGTTCATACCAGCTTAGCAGCAGACTCTGGGCAGACTCTGATGGTTTATGGACCTTTAAGAGACATTCCTATCTTCAAAGACTTTCTAGCCTGCAGATTATGAAAGTATGGATATAGCCTGTTTTTAATTTTTTTTTAATTTCCAGACACAATCTTAACTTTAGTTTTGGGGCTCTCAGAATTCTATTTTTGGAGACATCTCCTTATGAATCTTTGAACTATGTACTGCTTACCAATCATGCCTTCTGATTTATGTACCAAAGAGTCAAAGCTCTGACACCTGGAATTCCTCACTCTCTAACTCCCCTTGAGTCACTGACTCATTCCTTTCTAAGCCCACCTTTCTCCCAAATTCCTTACCTTCCTTTGTTTACAATGGATATAAACTCTTCTCATCCATTACCTGGCATCCTATTCAGTACAAGGTGGATAGTAGCCATGTGCATATTATATTTTTTCTTTCCTACTTAATAAGAAATTTTTTTTTTATTTTCAAGCATAATCATCCCCTGGTTTTGTTCTCTTTAGGGAAAAGGAGAATTTAATTCTTGATAAATGGCCTTTGCCTTCTCTAGGTATTTTTCCCCTTTGGGGGACAGAGAGCTTTAAATTCCCTCCAGAGAATGTTAGCACAATATAGTCTGTAACCAAATACTTTGAAAAATTTACAATAAAGTACTATAAACACCCCATAAAAAAAAGAATTCAAATTTTGTGTCTGGTATGAAGGGAAGGTCAAAAAATTTTATGAGTGTTTTCCAGATGTGGGGAGAGGAGAAACCCGGCAGGCCCCTAATTTCAGTGGTCTGGCTGGGATAACTGTACTGAGATGAACTGATATCAACCAAAGGGAGAAAAATCAGAAAAACAATATAAACAATGACTATGTTATATAAATGAAACAAAATAGAACAGAATTCTGCATAGTTATAACGACCAAGAACAGTTGAGATGATATTTCTCCTCCTCCTCCTCCTCCTTCTACTTCTTCATTGAAATATTGGTTAGTTTTTCTGAACTTTTACAAAAAACTTTTTTGTTATGAGTGATGTCCTCTTGGGAGGGGGAGGGGAGACAGATCCATTTGCAAATGAAGGTTATGTAAAAACAAAAGATATCAATAAAAAATTACATTTAAAAAAGATGTCCCAAAAGAGTTCTGATTTATGAAGGGTATACTTGCATTGAAGAAATGCAAAGAGATGGAAGTGTGAAGGTAAAATAAAACATATGGCTCGGTCCCAACAAGTGGGAATAAGAAAACTCCTGAAGTGCTTGCTTTGAATTAGCCTTCACTGGGCTGGAACCAATTATGATATTAAAAAAAAAAAAAAAAAACCTTATAAATTTGGAGTACTGCAGATTTGAATATTAAAGGCAGGCTTTAAAAACTTGACTTTAGGGGAAGTAAAAATCTGCCAGGATGTGGAGATCAGAAAAGGCTTTGTTTCAGAAAAGATTAATTTCCCCCTCTTTCCCCCCAACAAGCCAATCAGTGTCTCCTTAATGTATTAACTTGGAAGTCCATTAATTCATTAACTCATTCTTTGCAAGTCAGGAAACATCAGTGATTTAGATCCTGAAATGTATGAGATACTGTTTGCTCATGGCTAAAGTCAGAAGTCTTGCCATTCTCACAGGAAATGACTCACAGTTAGCTCAGAATGCAGCGGTTTCCGGTCTTTCCCATCGCTAGGGAAAGCCTGTGGGCAGAGTGCCCCGGGGTGTGCCCAGAGAAGAGGGAGGGGAGAGGGAAGGGATGGCTTTGGCAATCCAGGACCAGATTACAGTCAGTCTCAAGGGAGGTCATGGCTATGGATCAATTTGGGCTCTTCAGAAGAATTATATTTCCTGATTTGGAATTATTTGTTCATTCCTTAGTATCTGGTATCACCCTAGAGCTACTTTAGCCACAAGACCCACCCTTTTTTTCCACTAGCAAGTCATAAAGTTGCTTGACTCACTGGTTCCCTCTACTGCTTTCTTGCAATCCCCACCTTTTAGAATCAGAATCTTCAAGCTAGAAGGGCCTAGAGGCTACCAACCTCACATCTAGTAGGCTTTCTCTGTCCAATAGCAATAAAATAGTGCAAAGAATGCTGGATCAGAAGTGTAGGATATGGATTCGAATCCAATGTTTTAATGTTGGCTCTGTGATCATGGGCAACTTGTCTGGGCCTGAGTTTTTACATTTGCAAAATGGGAGGGTAGTGTTGGATAAGATGACTTCTAAGATCCTTTCCAGCTCAAATATAGGATTCTATGCATTTGAGGAAAATCACTTTGGTTGCTGTGGGGGTAGGGTGGAATGGGGAAAGATTTGAATTAGGGAGAATAATGAGGAGGCTATTGAAATAGTCCAGGAGAGTGGTAACAAGAGCCTGAATTAGAGTCATGGATGAAGTAGGGGACCAGAAGCAAGAGAAGTTGTGGATACAGTTATGACAAGACTTAGAAATTGGTGGGTTAAGTGAAAGTGGAAGGAGGGAGGATTCTGGGAAGATGCTAAATTTCAAGCTCTCCTGATTTCTCTCTCAAATAGAACAAATTTGTGCCTCACTGAACATAGACTGATGAAAAATCAAGAAGACTTGGGACAGAACAGGAGTTCTCCTGATAAAACCTGAGAAGGTTCAAAGGAAAACTCTGGATTAGGGATTAACCCATGTGAAGTTCAAACACCTCTGGGTTAATTCTGGGGGAACACCAAGCCCTGGGGCTGCTGGAGGGTAGAACTCTTGGTTTGGGGTTCCTGGTCAGAGGGGAGAGTTGAGGTGAAGTCAGAAGCACCATCTCCCTCCACTCCAGGATTAGAGGTGCTTACACTAATGCCTTTTATTTAAAAAAATGAACTGAAAAGGAAGAAAGAACATCACTATAGAAACATATTATGGGAACAAGGAAGACGGGTTCATCTTCAGAGGAGGACACTGAAGTAAAAGAAGCTTCTACCCCAAATAGTAATGCGAAATGGGTCCCTTCCCAGAGAGAATGTATAGAAGAACATAAAAGAAAATTAAAAAAAAAAAAAACAAATGAGAGACCTTGAGGAAAAACTAAAAAAAATTCAAGAAAAACAAGAAGATTATGAGAAAAAATGAACCAATTAGAAAAGGAGATATAGTCTCAAAGACAAAAATAACTCTTTGAAAATTACAATTGGACAAGGGGAAGCCAGTGAAGATATGAGAGACCAAAACATGATAAAATAGATTATAAAGAATGAAAAAATAGAACAGAATGTAAAGCATTTTATAAGAAAAATAACAGATTTGGAGAACAGATTGAGAAGAGAAAATATAAGAATAACTGGCCTGCCTGAAAGTTGTGATCAAAAAGGACTTTGTCACAATAATGCAAGAAACAACTCAAGAAAATTGTCCAACACTAATACATTATTGATGAATTGTGAACAGATCCAACTATTCTGGAGAGCAATTTGGAACTATGCTCAAAAGGTTATCAAACTGTGCATACCCTTTGACCCAGCAGTGTGACTACTGGGCTTATATTCCAAAGAATTCTTAAAGGAGGGAAAGGGACCCACATGTGCAAAAATGTTTGTGGCAGCCCATTTCTAGTAACAAGAAACTGGAAACTGAGTGGATGCAGTGGAGAATGGCTGAATAAGTTATGGTATATGAAAATTATGGAATATTATTGTTCTATAAGAAATGGCTAGCAGGATAATTTTAGAGAGGCCTGGAGAAACTTACTTAAGTGAAATGAGCAGAACCAGGATTTCATTGTATATGGCAACAGCAAGATTATACAATGATCAATTCTGATGGATATGGCTTTTCTCAACAATGAGACAATTCAGGCCAGTTCCAATAATCTTGTGATGATAAGAACCATCTACAACCATAGAGAGGACTGTGGAAACTGAGTGTAGATCACAACATGGCATTTTCACTTTTTTTTGTTGTTGTTTGCTTGAATTTTATTTTCTTTCCCATTTCCCCCTTTTTGATCTGATTCTCCTAGTGCAGCAAGATAATTGTATAAATACATATAACTATATTGCATTACATATCTTTTTATCATATTTAACATTTATTGGATTACTTGCTATCTAGGAGAGGGGGTAGGAGAAGAGGGAAATTGGAACCCAAGTTTTTGCAAGGGTCAATGGTGAAAAATTATCCTTGTGTATGTTTTGAAAATAAAAAGCTTCAATTAAAAAAAAGAAAATTATCCTGGAGTGATAAAACAGGAGGGGAAAGTAGAAATAGAAAAAAATCCATTGATCACTACCTCAACTAGATGCTTTGTGGAAAACATATAGGAACATTATTAACAAATTTTGAAACCCCCAAGTTAAAAGAACACTTTGCAAGAAATGAGAAAAAAATATTTAAATATGTTGGAGCTACAATGAAAAATGTATAGGACTTAGCCACAATGAAAGACTGCAGGTCCTGGAATCATATCCAAAAGAATTAGACAGGCAGACAAAATTATGATATACAGCAAAATTATTTATGATATTCAATGAGAAAAAATGGACATTCAATGAACTTGAAGATTTTCAGGACTTCTTATCAATTAAACCCAAATTTAATAGAAAATTTAACATTTAAGAACCAATACTAAAGATTAGTTAAAAGGAACACAACACAAATTATTTATGTTTTTTATGAATGAGAAATAAATGCCATATTTTTGATTGTCATGAACAACAGGGCAGTTCAAAAGAAAGATTGGAACAGAGTTAAGGCAAAAATAGTAATTCTACAAATGAGGTATAGAGGAAGAAGAGACACAGGAGAGGAGGGATTGTAGTTCTGTAAACCTGTTCACATCAGGAATGGGTTAAATAGGTAGCACTACATATATATAAAGGTATAGCACCCTTCAAAATCTATAAAGAAATAAGGGATGAGGGATGGGCAGATCTGGAAGCAAAGGGTGTGGGAAGAAGAAAAAGGAGGAATCCATGGGCTATCAAGTAATAGCAAGGCTAGTTAGGAGCAGTATTAAAGCAATGAGTCAGGAGAGATATGAAAGGGGTATATGTGTGTGTGTGTGTGTGTGTGTGTGTGTGTGTGTGTGTGTGTGTAAATGAGATGTGTGTGTCTATGTATGTGTGTATATATCTATATAGGTTAACATGAATATATCCTTTCTTAACTACTAGCCTGCTTGAGGGTAATTGGGAGGATGAAAGAGGGTAAAAAGAATAAAGAAAATATGGTGAGCACCAGAAAACAAAAGTATAATTTACAAGGAAGTAAAGAAAAGATGGACATTCATGAATATAATTTCTTCTATCAATATTTACACTTTCTTGATCTGGTAATTTATTGTTTATATATTTTTGAATCCTCCATGATGTTTTGCTGGGCACATGACAATGTTCTCCTTTGTTTTGTTTCATTTTCTTTTATATTCCTTTTCTGTTTTTCTTTTTTCTTATTTTTTAAAAAATAAAACAAATTACTTTAAATAAAAATAAATAAATAAAATAAAAATAAGAATACTAAAAAAGAAAGAAAAAAGAAAGTTATAGGGAAGGAAGACAGCAAAATTCTGAACTGAAATAACTGGAAGGCTGATGGTTTCCGTCACAGAAACAGGGGATATCTTAAGACAGGTGAGTTTTGGGGAAAATATAATGTTATGAGCTCCATGATGCCAATCACAACCCATTCAAGTCTGGCATGGAGCTAGGGGTTTTAATAATAGCTGGCATTTATGTAGTGATTTTCTTTCTTTCTTTCTTTTCTTTTTTCTTGCTGAGGCAATTGGGGTTAAGTGACTTGCTTAGGGTCACACAGCTGGGAAGTGTTAAGTATCTGAGGGCAGATTTGAACTCAGGTCCTCCTGACTTCAGGGCTGGTGCTGTAACCACTGTACCATCTAGCTGCCCTTTATATAGTGATTTTCAAATATTGTTTTATTCTCCTTTGGAGGTAGGTGTTATTAGCCCTTTTTACAGATGAGGAAATTGGGATTTGAGGTTAAAAGATTTGTTCATGGTCATAGTTATAAGTTACTAAGTGAACTTAGGTTTTGATGACTCCAAATCCAGTGTTCTAATCACTGAACCACCCAGCTGCGATCACTTCCCACATCCTTTGTAAGATACCTGCCTAGGGAAACACAAAACACATTATGTTTTCACCCATCCTTTTCCATCTTTCTCATCTATAGACTTTGAAGGTATTTGCTATCATCATCAATAGATATTTATTGAGCATCCTCAAGACTGATGGCACTGTAGGAAAAAAAGGCACTTGGTATTGGATTTGCATATGTTGTGAGAGATGAAATTGATACTTACATTATCAAGGTAATTTAGAAAGCCAAGGTCATCCATTGTATTCTAGGCCATCACCAGCTGTCTTGACTTTTATTCTGCGATTGGATGTTGATGCATCTTTAGGAGAGAGTAAATCTCAGGACTTTGTGCAGCTCTGCTTTACTTAAATCCAATTTATGAATTAGTCAAGACATCACCTGTGATGTCACTGGTTCTCTTCAAGAATGAAGGAAGAACAACAAAAACAACCATGATCATCTTGTGGTCTGGAAGGGAGGGGATAGTCATGATGGATTGAGAGTATGCTGCCAAAAGCAACTGCACTAGTGCCTGAAGCAGGAATAACTATTGTGATGATTGATGCTGGATGCAGAATGGAATAATGAAGGTAAGGGTGGGATAGGGGAAAGTTGGACAACAATGGGTAAAGTCTTAGTAAGATTATGTTGGAAACAAGTCTCACAATTAGCTTCTGTAGAAAGAGATGGATGTGATCCATCTTCCCAACCTTTGATTGGTCCATTACATGTGATCCCCACCTAAAATTCCACCTATATAGAAAGATTTTTTCAACCTTCTTAATTCCAGTGCCTTTGTTGATTATTCTGTAAATAGATTATTTGTACAAGTTGTTAGTATATTGTCTCCTCCATTGAATTGGGAGACTGGTAGAGGAAGAGAATAAACATTTTTATAGTGCCTACTATGTGCCAGACATTATGTTAAATGCTTTACAAATATCACCTTTATCACTGTAACCACACTTCAAGGTCAATGCTCTTATTATTCCCAATTTAGGGACTGAATTAGGTTTTGCTACCTAGAACAAAGCTTTTAAATTATGGATCATGACCCCATATGGAGTCTCATAATTGAATGTGGGAGTCACAAAATTATGATTTATTATCTGTAAATGTTTGATATGTATACCTATTTTATATATGTATCCAGAATTATATAAAATTTTTTTGGACCAAAAAGAGGTCATGAGTAGAAATAGTTTAAGAAGCCCTGACTAGAGGAAGAAATATGGCTTAGTGATGGGTTGTGGTAACTTATAGTGTTAGGTTGTTTGTAGTTTCTTGTGATTACAATAAAGTAAGTATGAATATTTTCTGCAGACTCCAGAAAATAAAAAATTGAAAGTAATTGGTAGATACAGAGTGAAGAAAGAGCTAAATGACCCCTAAATAATAACAGCTAGCATTTATAAAGCACTCCCCATTTGACAAGTGAGGAAATTGAGGTGAAATGACTTGTCCAGAGTCATTCAGCTAGTTAGTGTCTAAGGCTACTTTTAAATTTAAGTCTTCCTCACTTCAGGACCCATTGCTTTAACCACTGACCCACCAAGTTGTCTCACAATTTAGCTGACTAGATCAGATTCTTTAAAATGATTATGGATCATGAGATATAATTATTTAAACACATTGTTTGTGGCAAGTAATGCCTTTATCAGCCATATCATTAAAACAAACAACCAACCCAGAGATGACTCCTAAAATTATCAGAAATAAAGGTTATGATGAAAAGCATAATTGATTACAAATTCTCCTCTTCTTGATTCTGCAATTATATTTTAAGTTCAGAGAATCTGAAGAAAACATTGTCAGGTTGGTTACCAAAAATTGTTCTGTAGATTACAGAACAATTCAATCCATTGTGTCAAATCCAGAGGGAAGTATCCACTTTAAATAAGACCAGGCCAGGCTGTTGATATCACTTATTTGTCATCTGAATATAAAACATCTGTGAGGAGCTCCAGACACACTCTGATGCTTCACTGTGGACCACAACAGGCAGCTTGGGCAAGAAAGTGTTGCTCAACAGAATCATCTTGAGTTATCCTCCAAATGTACCTATCCTCCCCAAATGTGTTTCTTCTGCTATGGTGAAGGAAATCTCATTTTGCTAAGATTTGAGTAAGCTATAAATACCTCATTTTGTTCACGTGTGGCCTGAGTCAGGCCCTCTGCAGGACAAATAGAGCAGTGACTTTTTGGAAAGCAGAATGGATGGGGTCCTGTCTGTTTAGAGGACAGAGCAGATGAGTCGCCATGGCCTAAGGGCAAAGAAGGCAGATTTTGGAGACAGAAGACCTGGATTCATATGTAACTTCATCTGTAACTATGTACCCAACTCAGCTTCCTCATTTTTTTTTTTTTTTTTTTAAGGAGAATTATATTAGATGAATTCTGAGGTCTCTTTCCAACTCTAGATTTTGCTTCTTAGATGAAGTGAGTTAGTACCATGGACAGAGTCTTGATTATTCTCTCCTAGGACTGACCTAGAGTCAGGAAAACTTGAGTTCAGATTTGACCTCAGACACTCACTACCTGAATAAATCACTTCACCTTAGTTTCCTCAGCCATAAAATGGGGTCAATGACCTACTTTACTGGTTATCTGGAAGAACATATGCGATAATATTTTTAAAGTGCTTGGCACATAGTAGGTAATATATAAATGATAGCCATTATTAGTATTTAGGAGCTGATTAGTCCCTTCACTCTGTATCTAACAGCTCTTTTCAGTCTTGAATTCTTTTTAGTCTGTAAAAAAAAATCATAGGTGCTTTATTGTAACAAAAAACTGCAAACAACCATGTGTCTAAGTCTGAGGTGGGACAACAGCATATACATGTTATTCTGCCCCAACTCCATCTCTGATGTTACTTTCTTTCCTTTGTATATATTTCATGTTTACTCATCTAAGCACATGCTGTTGTGGAAGTTCTTGGAGGAGTCATTCTGTTTTTATTATTTACTTTGTTTCCCTAGAATCTAGCACTTGAAGTGTAGCTCATGGTAGATACTTAATAACCTTTTTGTTGAATGAATGAATAAATGAATACATGGATTTCATCAGAATCAAATACTATGGCATCTTGAAAATATCAACTAGGGAGAATACAAATGTGTAAATATATTGAAAAGATCAAAGAAGACATAGAACAAAGTAATGGCTATTGTTGCTTATTTAGTCATGCTTAAATGTAATCTCTTTTTTCTTTCTCTGTTTTCTAATCAATACATATATAACATTATGATTTTCTGGTTTTATTATGGATTTTATTATATATATATTATTTATTATAGATTATTTATTATGCTTTTATTTCTCTAAGTCACGGTATCTCAAGAATAGAAGAGACCTCAGAAATTGTTTGAAGTTAGTCCAGCCTAAATACAAAGAATTCCTTCTAGTATCTTAAAGAGATTATCTATGAAATTATAATGGTCAATCTTGGTCTCAAGAAACTGATAGAAGACATTTCCCTTACTTCTCTGCAAAATTAGGAATGTCGATGTGGAACTCTGCAAATGTTATCCTTTCTGATTCATTGGTTGGTTTTGTCAAACTTTACCCCCACCTTAATTTTTTTTTTTTTTTTTTTTTTTGCTATAAGGTACCACTCTCTGGGAAAAGGAGGAGCAAGGTACAGAGCAAAGAATATATTGAAAATGTAGGTAATCAAAAGGAAAATATGTCAAAAATATATTTTTTAAAAGGGAGCTTGGTACTGGTCATGATGCTGTGTATTATATACAGTTACAGGGATTGGACTTGTGATTTCATTGACTCTCAGGTAAGGAAAGTCTTTTTACTAATGCAGGTTGGCATCTTCTCTGTAACTTACATGGTTGTCTATAGTACAGAGGGTTTAAATTGATTTGACAAAATTGTTGTGTGTGAGAAGTGGAACTTGAACCCAAGGCTTTAGGCTTTAATGTCTGCTCTCTATTAATAAATAAATGCTATTTTCTTTCACTTGAAGTGTGTATGGTAGGATGAAGTACAGAAAGATTTAACCCCTAGTTCTCTTAGTTCCTGATGTTACAGTAGATTTTAGGAAATAGTGATTGATTAAGGGTCATGGATTTGAAAACATTTGCTTCTTTAACATTTTTGGTTGTTGGTTTATTGCATTTTTTGTTAGGTTATTTCATAGATGAGAACTTTACCCTAATGAGATTATATAACTATGAAAAAAGCATATTTATGAAATACATAGATAAATTTAAGAGCAGCTAAGTGGCACAGTGAATAGAACACTGGGATTGGATTCAGGAAGATTTAGCTTCCTGAGTTCAAATGTATTCTCAAGACACTTACTAGCTGTAAGACCCTGGGCAAGTCACTTAACCCTATTTGCCTCAGTTTTCTTATTTGTAAAATGAGCTGGAGAACAAAGTGTCTTTGCCTAGAGGACTCCCAATGGAATCATGAAAAATTGGATACAATTAAGCACAACAAAACATATTAAGCTCATACTTTAAAAAGTCTGAAAATAATGAAATACAGTTGATAACCCCATGAACTTAGATTATCAGTTTTGATTTTGAAGAGAGACCTTATCCAATTTTCTAATATTAGGAGCCAGATAGCATAATCTGCTGGAGATGGAGATGGAGTCAGGAAAATTTGAGTTCCAATGTAGCCTCTGGTTCTTATTAGTTGTATAATGCTGGGCAAATTATTTAACTTCTCTCAACCTCAATTTTCTTATCTGTAAAAATGGAGTTAATAACAGTATTTACCTCACAGGGTTGTTATTTGGATTAAATAAGTGTACACACACATATATGATTTTATACACACACACATGACTTTGCAAACCTTAAAGAGTTCTATAAATTCCATTATTGTCACTGTCAGTCAAGTCTTAAAAGTTACAAGAAAGAATAAATATACAGGATATATAGCCTGCTACCTCTGGTGGGTTGTAGCCAAGGAAATGAAATGAAAGTCTGTGTAGGTAGCAAAGAAATCTCATTTCCCTCAGCCCTATGTTTAAATGAGATTATCCATTTCCTATCAAGTAAAACATTCTTCTTGGGATCATTGACAGCCATCACCACAAGATGGCGATCCAGCACCATCCTTTGTCCTCTGGAACTCTCCATGATCCTTGCCTGCCAATCAGTGAGTTTGGCTGATGAAAGCTCTCTGGGGAGAGGTTGGTCACTGGTTACCTGCACCAGGTGCATTCCTTGTTGACTCTCTTCAGAAGCCATCAAATTCTCTGAGGTTTGGTTTCAGTGGCAAGGAATAGAGAAAAATGAAAAGAGCTGGGAACTAACTTTCTGACTTAAAATCTGGCCTCAGATATTAACTGTGTGATGCTGTTTGCTTTAGTTTCCTTATCTGTTCAGTGAGGTGGAGAAGGAAATGGCAAACCATTCTGGTATCTTTGCCAAGAAAACCTCAAAAGGGATCATGGCTAAACAACCACCACAAAAATCTTTACAATGTAGAGGATTGCATGTTTGATGGAGTTTTATGAAGTAATTGTTTACTATGCTTTCAATCTGTTCCTAAGACATCTGAGCTTGGATTGGACCTCAGAATATTGTGGGGTGTGTGTGTGTGTGTGTGTGTGTGTGTGTGTGTGTACAGGGGATGAGTTAAGTTGGGAAGTGAAAAATCTCTAAGTGACAGTGCTTAGCATTATTCCTGGCACACAGTAGGTGCTTAATAAATGTTTGTTTACTGACTACCTTCTCTAAGATTGTTTGAAAACATCATAGAAGTAGAGCAGGAAGAGATCTGAGAAAGTCTCCTAAGATTTAGGTCTAGAGCTTGAAGAAGGCTTGGAGGCTATCAATCCAATACCTTCATTTTGTAAATGAGAAAATTCAGAGTAGTTAGATGAAGTTTTCAAACAATATTGTCCTACACAGGAGCTAAGGGTCAGGGCCCTGGTTTGAGAGGTGGTGCCATGTACCTCCCTCCTTATATTACACATGGAGAAACAGGGGCACATTGAGGTAAAGTGACTTTTCTGAGTCCACCCAGGAAGTAAGCAGGAGAGCTGGGAATCTTTAAACTGTTTTAAAAATACATTATTCTCTGGAATGTGACAAATGGTTTTTATTTCAGCTTCCTATCTAAGAGTCCAGTACTTTAAACAGGGCAGAGGACGAGAAACACACTTCAGAAAACAGTAATTAAATGCTATTCATTTATTATTGATTTTCATACAAGCTTTGAAATCGATCCAGAAATATCCCAGAAATATCCTCCAGGTAAATCTTGAGAACTTGGATTTTAAAGATGTCATACCTAGTCACAGCTCTACTGGAGACATGACAGATACTTGCTTTCTTCCTTCACCTTAAATCATCCCTATGATCTTTGACCCCCCCAGAAACCAAAAGATCCTGCTATCATACAATAGTTTTGCTATGTTGACTTAAAGAAAAAGAAAAAAATCGGAAGGTATAACATTTTTAGTGTGGGTCATAGCGAAGCATATCTGACATCTGAAATACCTGTGGAAATCTAGACAGGACTTTAGAAGTCATCTTCAAAGAATGGAGAAGCCTGTGGGTTCCCAATATTCTCATGGAAGTCATAGACTTGCCTGGTCCAGCATAGAGATCATTGACGGTCACCTGATTTCCATATAAGACCAGGATAGTAAGCCTCATCTGTAGGATATTCTTCCCTGTTTGGTTCTGTGTACTCATCTAGACAGTCCCCTCCTTCTTCCCACTCTTGAACTGGATAGTCACCAGACCTCCTTTCATCTGGTTCCTGCCCCCAATGTTGCCTCTCATTGGAATAATCATTTGCTGATTGCCAGTCATGAGACTGATAAGGGTCTGCCATAGCGGATTGGAAGTTTCCTACATGTCTGCCATGTCGATAATCTTCAAAGGCAGAGGGAGCAGGATTATTTTGTTTGCTTTGTTCATCTTTTTGTTCCGATGGATCAGGGACACAGTAGCATAACCAATTGCCTTTTTGCTTGGTCAAAAAATACACATCACAGGGTATTAGGTTATCCTTTATCTCCACCACTGATCCTTGAGTATTGGGGTGGATTTTTGGAGACTGAGGTTTAACTTGGCATCTCCCCTCATCCCTTGCTACTGGGGTCTGTTGTCTTCTGTCATTCTGGATTTCTGGGGACTGAGGCCTAATTTGGCGTCTCCCATCATCCCTTGGTACCTGATGCCTTCTGTCATCCTGAGGCCTAACTTGGCATCTCCCATTATCCCTTGGTACCTGTTGACTTGTGTCATCCTGGATTTCTGGAAACTGAGGCCTAACTTGGCATCTCCCATCATCCCTTGCTCCTGGGGTCTGTTGTCTTCTGTCATCCTGGATTTCTGGGGACTGAGGCCTAACTTGGCGTCTCTCATCATCCCTTGGTACTGGGGATTGTTGTCTTCTGTCATCCTGGATTTTTGGAGACTGAGGTTTAACTTGGCATCTCCTATCATCCCTTGATACTGGGGTCTGTTGCCTTCTGTCATCCTGGATTTCTGGGGCCTGAGGTCTAACTTGGCGTCTCCCATCATCCCTTGGTACTGGGGACTGTTGCCTTCTGTCATCCTGAGGCCTAACTTGGTGTCTCCCATCATCCCTTGGTACTGGGGACTGCTGTCTTCTGTCATCCTGGATTTCTGGGAATCGAGGCCTAACTTGGTGTCTCCCATCATCCCTTAGTACTGGGGTTTGTTGTCTTCTGTCATACTGGATTTCTGGAGATGTAGGTGTAAACTGGCGTCTCCCATCATCCCTTGGTAATGGGCTCTGTTGCCTTCTATCATCCTGGATTTCTGGAGGCTGAGGACTAACTTGGCGTCTCCCATCATCCTTTGGTACTGGGGACTGTTGCCTTCTGTCATCCTGAGGCCTAACTTGGCATCTCCCATCATCCCTTGGTACTGGGGACTGTTGTCTTCTTTCATCCTGGATTTCTGGAGATGTAGGTGTAACTTGGCCTCTTCCATCATCCCTTGGTACTTGTTGCCTTCTGTCATACTGGATTTCTGGAGATATAGGTGTAACTTGGCGTCTTCCATCATCCCTTGGTACTTGTTGCCTTCTGTCATACTGGATTTCTGGAGATGTAGGTGTAACTTGGCAACTCCCATCATTCTTTGGTACCTGTTGTCTTCTATAATCATGGATTTCTGGAAACTGAGGCCTACCTGGGCATCTCCCATCATCCCTTGGTATTGGGGACTGTTGTCTTCTGTCATCCTGGATTTCTGGAGATGTAGGTGTAAGCTGGCGTCTCCCATCATCCCTTGATAATGGGCTCTGTTGCCTTCTATCATACTGGATTTCTGGAGATATAGGTGTAACTTGGCGTCTTCCATCATCCCTTGGTACCTGTTGCCTTCTGTCATCATGGATTTCTGGAAACTGAGGCCTACCTGGGCATCTCCCATCACCTCTTGGTAATGGGCTCTGTTGCCTTCTATCATCCTGGATTTCTGGAGATGTAGGTGTAAGCTGGCGTCTCCCATCATCCCTTGGTAATGGGCTCTGTTGCCTTCTATCATCCTGGATTTCTGGAGATGTAGGTGTAACTTGAAGTCGTCCATCATCCCTTGGTACTTGTTGTCTTCTGTCATCCTGGATTACTGGAGGCTGAGGCCTAACTTGGCATCTCCCATCATCTCTTGGTACCTGTTGCCTTCTGTCATCATGGATTTCTGGGGCCTGAGGCCTAATTTGGCATCTCCCATCATCCCTTAGTACTGGGGACTGTTGTCTTCTGTCATCCTGGATTTCTGGGGCCTGAGGCATAACTTGTCGTCTCCCATCATCCCTTGGTACCTGTTGCCTTCTGTCATCATGAGGCCTAACTTGGCATCTCCCATCATCCCTTGGTACTGGGGTCTGTTGTCTTCTGTCATCATGGATTTCTGGAAACTGAGGCCTACCTGGGCGTCTCCCATCATTCCTTGGTACTGGGGACTGTTGTCTTCTGTCATTCTGGATTTCTGGAGATGTAGGTATAACTTGGCATTTTCCATCATCCCTTGGTACCTGTTGCCTTCTGTCATCCTGGATTACTGGTGGCTGAGGCCTAACTTGGCAATTCCTATCATTCCTTGGTACCTGTTGCCTTCTGTCATCATGGATTTCTGGGGACTGAGGCCTAATTTGGTGTCTCCCATAATCCCTTGGTACCTGTTGCCTTCTGTCATCCTGGATTTCTGGGAACTGAGGCCTAACTTGGCGTCTCCCATCATCCCTTGGGACTGGGGACTGTTGTCTTCTGTCATCCTGGATTTCTGGGGACTGAGACCTAGCTTGGTGTCTCCCATCATCCCTTGGGACTGGGGTCTGTTGCCTTTTGTCATCCTGGATTTCTGGAGATGTAGGTGTAACTTGGCGTCTCCCATCATCCCTTGGTACCTGTTGCCTTCTGTCATCCTGGATTTCTGGAAACTGAGGCCTAACTTGGTGTCTCCCATCATCCCTTGGGACTGGGGACTGGTGTCTTCTGTCATCCTGGATTTCTTGGGACTGAGACCTAACTTGGCGTCTCCCATCATCCCTTGGGACTGGGGACTGTTGTCTTCTGTCATCCTGGATTTCTGGGAACTGAGGCCTAACTTGGCGTCTCCCATCATCCCTTGGGACTGGGGACTGTTGCCTTCTGTTATCCTGGATTTCTGGGGCCTGAGGCCTAATTTGGCATCTCCCATCATCCCTTGGTATCTGTTGCCTTCTGTCATCCTGGATTTCAGGAGATGTAGGTGTAACTTGGCGTCTCCCATCATCCCTTGGTACCTGTTGCCTTCTGTCATCCTGGATTTCTGGAAACTGAGGCCTAACTTGGTGTCTCCCATCATCCCTTGATACTGGGGACTGTTGTCTTCTGTCATCCTGGATTTCAGGAGATGTAGGTGTAACTTGGCGTCTCCCATCACCCCTTGGTACCTGTTGCCTTCTGTCATCCTGGATTTCTGGAAACTGAGGCCTAACTTGGTGTCTCCCATCATCCCTTGATACTGGGGACTGTTGTCTTCTGTCATCCTGGATTTCTGGGAACTGAGGCCTAACTTGGCGTCTCCCATCATCCCTTGGGACTGGGGACTGTTGTCTTCTGTCATCCTGGATTTCTGGGGACTGAGGCCTAATTTGGCATCTCCCATCATCCCTTGGGACTGGGGTCTGTTGCCTTTTGTCATCCTGGATTTCTGGAGATGTAGGTATAACTTGGCATTTTCCATCATCCCTTGGTACCTGTTGCTTTCTGTCATCCTGGATTACTGGAGGCTGAGGCCTAACTTGGCAATTCCTATCATTCCTTAGTACTGGGGTCTGTTGCCTTCTGTCATCCTGGATTTCAGGAGACGTAGGTGTAACTTGGCGTCTCCCATCATCCCTTGGTACCTGTTGCCTTCTGTCATCCTGGATTTCTGGAAACTGAGACCTAACTTTGCGTCTCCCATCATCCCTTGGGACTGGGGACTGGTGTCTTCTGTCATCCTGGATTTCTTGGGACTGAGACCTATCTTGGCGTCTCCCATCATCCCTTGGAACTGGGGACTGGTGTCTTCTGTCATCCTGGATTTCTTGGGACTGAGACCTAACTTGGCGTCTCCCATCATCCCTTGGGACTGGGGACTGTTGTCTTCTGTCATCCTGGATTTCTGGGAACTGAGGCCTAACTTGGCGTCTCCCATCATCCCTTGGGACTGGGGACTGTTGCCTTCTGTTATCCTGGATTTCTGGGGCCTGAGGCCTAATTTGGCATCTCCCATCATCCCTTGGTATCTGTTGCCTTCTGTCATCCTGGATTTCAGGAGATGTAGGTGTAACTTGGCGTCTCCCATCATCCCTTGGTACCTGTTGCCTTCTGTCATCCTGGATTTCTGGAAACTGAGGCCTAACTTGGTGTCTCCCATCATCCCTTGATACTGGGGACTGTTGTCTTCTGTCATCCTGGATTTCAGGAGATGTAGGTGTAACTTGGCGTCTCCCATCATCCCTTGGTACCTGTTGCCTTCTGTCATCCTGGATTTCTGGAAACTGAGGCCTAACTTGGTGTCTCCCATCATCCCTTGATACTGGGGACTGTTGTCTTCTGTCATCCTGGATTTCTGGGAACTGAGGCCTAACTTGGCGTCTCCCATCATCCCTTGGGACTGGGGACTGTTGTCTTCTGTCATCCTGGATTTCTGGGGACTGAGGCCTAATTTGGCATCTCCCATCATCCCTTGGGACTGGGGTCTGTTGCCTTTTGTCATCCTGGATTTCTGGGAACTGAGGCCTAACTTGGCGTCTCCCATCATCCCTTGGGACTGGGGACTGTTGTCTTCTGTCATCCTGGATTTCTGGGAACTGAGGCCTAACTTGGCGTCTCCCATCATCCCTTGGGACTGGGGACTGTTGCCTTCTGTTATCCTGGATTTCTGGGGCCTGAGGCCTAATTTGGCATCTCCCATCATCCCTTGGTATCTGTTGCCTTCTGTCATCCTGGATTTCAGGAGATGTAGGTGTAACTTGGCGTCTCCCATCATCCCTTGGTACCTGTTGCCTTCTGTCATCCTGGATTTCTGGAAACTGAGGCCTAACTTGGTGTCTCCCATCATCCCTTGATACTGGGGACTGTTGTCTTCTGTTATCCTGGATTTCTGGGAACTGAGGCCTAACTTGGCGTCTCCCATCATCCCTTGGGACTGGGGACTGTTGTCTTCTGTCATCCTGGATTTCTGGGGACTGAGGCCTAATTTGGCATCTCCCATAATCCCTTGGTACCTGTTGTCTTCTGTCATCCTGGATTTCTGGGGACTGAGGCCTAATTTGGCATCTCCCATCATCCCTTGGTATCTGTTGACTTGCATCATCCTGGATTTCTGGGAACTGAGGCCTAACTGGGTATCTCCCATAATCCCTTGGTACTGGGGACTGTTGTCTTCTGTCATCCTGGATTTCTGGGGACTGAGGCCTAATTTGGCATCTCCCATAATCCCTTGGTATCTGTTGACTTGCATCATCCTGGATTTCTGGGAACTGAGGCCTAACTGGGTATCTCCCATAATCCCTTGGTACTGGGGACTGTTGTCTTCTGTTATCCTGGATTTCTGGTGACTGAGGCCTAACTTGGCGTCTCCCATCATCCCTTGGGACTGGGGACTGTTGTCTTCTGTCATCCTGGATTTCTGGGGACTGAGGCCTAATTTGGCATCTCCCATAATCCCTTGGTATCTGTTGACTTGCATCATCCTGGATTTCTGGGAACTGAGGCCTAACTGGGTATCTCCCATAATCCCTTGGTACTGGGGTCTGTTGTCTTCTGTCATCCTGGATTTCTGGAGATGTAGGTGTAAGTTGGTATCTCCCATCATCCCTTGGTACTGGGGTTGGTTGTCTTCTTTCATTTTGGATTTCTGGAGATGTAGGTGTAAGTTGGCGTCTTCCATCATCCCTTGGTACCTGTTGCCTTCTGTCATCCTGGATTTCTGGGGCCTGAGGTCTAACTTGATGTCTCCCATAATCCCTTAGTACTGGGGTCTGTTGCCTTCTGTTATCCTGGATTTCTGGGGCCTGAGGCCTAACTTGGTATCTCCTATCATCCCTTGGTACTGGGGACTGTTGTTTTCTGTTATCGTGGATTTCTGGAGACTGAGGCCTAACGTGCCGTCTCCCATCATCCCTTAGTACTTGGATCTGTTGCCTTCTGTCATCCTGGATTTCTGGAGGTGTAGGTGTAACTTCACGTCTCCCATAATCCCTTGGTACCTGTTGCCTTCTGTCATCCTGAGGCCTAACTTGGTGTCTCCCATCATCTCTTGCTACTGGGGACTGTTGTCTTCTGTCCTCATGGATTTCCGGAAACTGAGGCCTAACTTGGCGTCTCCCATCATCTCTTAATACTGGGGTCTGTTGCCTTCTGTCATCCTGGATTTCTGGAAACAGAGCCGTAATTTGACGTCTCCCATCATCCCTTGGTACTGGGGACTGTTGTCTTCTGTTATCCTGGATTTCTGGTGACTGAGGTCTAACTTGGTGTCTCCCATCATCCCTTAATACTGGGGTCTGTTGTCTTCTGTCATCCTGGATTTCTGGAGATGTAGGTGTAACTTGGCAACTCCCATCATTCCTTGGTACCTGTTGCCTTCTGTCATCCTGGATTACTGGAGATGTAGGTGTAAGTTGGCATCTCCCATCTTCCCTTGGTACTAGGGTTGGTTGCCTTCTTTCATTCTGGATTTCTGGAGATGTAGGTGTAACTTGGAGTCTCCCATCATCCTTTGGTACCAAGGTCTGTTGTCTTTTGTCATTTGGGATTTCTGGAGACTGAGGCCTACTTCTTCCATCATTCCAGATTTCTGGGGTCTGCTGCCTATATTGGTTTCTTTCATTACCCCTTGGACCTGAAGTCTCTTGTCGAGTTTGGTTTCTCCCATCATCCCATGATGGTATGGTCTCATGTCTCCTATCATTCTGGCTTTCTGGAGACTGAGCTCTAACTTGGTGTCTTACATTATCCAGTAGTTCTGGTTCTGGTTGTGTAACTTGGCGTCTTCTATCATACTGGATTTTTGGAGACTCTGGTCCAACTGTATATCTCCCCTCATTTTGGATTTCTTGAGTCTGTGGTCTAACATTCTGTTTCCCCTCGTACTTTGGCACTGAGGTCTGTTTTCTCACTTGGCATTTTCCATAATCTGGGATTTCTGGAGATTGCAATATATCTTCATAAACTTCCTCCTCCTGAATATCTGGAGTTTGCTGCTTATCACTCCTTTGATCATCTGTCAGTGCTGAGGTCTGTTCTTTGTCTTGTAGTCTCTCATCATCCCTTGATGCTGGGACCTGGTATCTAATTTTTATTTTCCCATTCCTTGGGAAATTATTTGGTAGCTGAAGTCTTATTTGGGCTTTTGCCTCTTCTTTTTCTGATACAGATTCATCTCTTACATATTGTCTTTCATTATCCCTTATTGTTGGCTGTTGCTTATTCACGTAATTTTTCTTATGACTGGCTAACTGATTCTGATCATATTCTTGGCATCTTTCATAATATCTTCCTTCTAGATCTTCTTCACTATCATAGAATTTTGGGACATCTCTTGGATATGATGTTTGATTTCTCATTTGGTATTTCCCATTTTCTTTTGGTGCTTGAGATTGCATGTTCACCTGATATCTTCTTTCCTCCACGGCTCCTGGGATTTGGCTATTCACTTGATATCTCCTATTATACTCTCCTTCTGGGGACTGTTCTCTCCCTGTGTATCTATCATCATCCCTTGGACTTGGAATCTGATCTCTCACTCTCATCTCTGGTCTCTCATCATCTCTCAGTCCTGGGTCTTCTCTAACATGGGATGTACTATCACTCCTTTCTGTTGGGATTTCTTCCATGACTTGATGGTTCCTAGTGTCTCTTAGTGTTGGAATAGTTTCTACAAAATGTCTTTTCCCAACGTCCCTTTGTTCTGGTGTCTGTTCTGTTACTTGGTATCTCCAATCATTTCCCGGTGCTATCTGTTCTTTAATTTCATAACTCTCATCATCTCTTGAAAATTGATTTATTTCCTTGACATAGTCTTTCTTATCATCTTCATTGTCAGGGACCTGTCTCTCAGTATATCCTAGTGTTGACATCTCATCTCTAATATGGCGACTTTCACTGGTCCTTGCTGCTGTGTTCTCATTTCTTACATGGATCCTTGTCTCTTCCCTGGATTCTTTTTGATCAGCTGTCTCTCTGCGCTGTCCACCATCCTGTGAGCTTTGGGGCTGATTATTCTCATGAGTCCTCTCATTGGTGGTTGTTGCTGGGAGTTCATTGTTTCTTGGTGATGTCCCTTCTTGTGGCTCCCATGATTCAGATCTTCTTCCCCCTTCCTGTAGTCCTGGGCAGAGCAGAGGTTGTATGCATACATAGCAGGCTCTCACTATACTGAAGATCAGTAAAACAAATTCACTGAAGTCAACTGTGCCATCGCCATCTTTATCTAGGAGTTGGAGGATCTTGTCGGCTGTTTCTGAGTGACCAGGTTTCTGTAAGAAAGTAGGAAAAAATGATTAACTTCACCATTTCTCCTGTTGGTATGTATTCTCTCATCTAGTATATTTATCACTAATTGTTTGACCTTTTGTTTATTTATTTTTGGTCATGATGGATTATGACAGTATAGGGAACTCCTGGTGTGAAATCTCTTCCCACCAATCCAGTGGGATCAATCCTGATTTTAGAGAGTTCTTTGAGAGCACATAAAGGTTGTGTAACTTGCCCCCTAATGATGTATATCAGAGAAATGACCTCAGACCAGATTTTTCTGACTTAAAAGTTGCTCCCGGAGGCAGCTAGATGGCACAGAGGATAGAGTACTGGCTCTGAAGTCAGGAGGACTTCAGTTCAAATTTGATCTTAGACACTTAATACTTCCTAGTTGTGTGACCCTGGATAAGTCACTTAACCCCAATTGCCTCAGGAAAAAAAAAGTTTGCCTTGCATCCAATATATCACATTTCCTGGGACATTTACATGGAAGCCTGTATTGGTCCTGTATTTCAATGTATAACCTGAGACTTTCCTACCTTTTCAGCTTCTTATAACTTACTCACCTCCATTTACTCTGTAATCTAGTGATACTGGCTCCCTCATTGTTCCTTGAAAAAAAAATCTTTTTCTTAATTCTTTGGTATATTGAATCACTTTGCCACAGATCTCTACTTTATTTGAAAACATCAATGTCATATAAATCAATGGAGCTCCATTGCTTCTCCATCTCTCTGTTCCAGGCTGAGTACTCTTGACTATACTTAGCCCTGCAATGCTCTTGCTCCTCATCCTTCCTGCCTTTCTTCAAGTCCCATGACCTGATGGTTCCTATTGTTTTTTGATGTTGGAATAATTTCTATAAAATGTCTTTTCCCACTGTCCCTTTGTTCAAGGGTTTCCAATCATCTTTTTTTTTTCTTTCCCAGTCTTAAAATTTGTGCCTTCCTTTTAAGACTATACCCAATTTATATCATAGACAGTTTGTTTGGGACAGCTTGTTTGGACATAATTATTTGGATGTTGTCTCTGCCATTAGGCTGTGAACTCCTTGAGAGCAGAAACCTTTTTTTTTTTTTGCTTTTCTTTGTTCCCACAGCATCTATAACAGTGCCTGGCACATAGCAGGCATGCAATAATTGCTAACCAATTGACATGGTGAGCCTATTTTCCTTCTATGTCTCAGGCCAATGAGATACATGAAAACAATTTTGGATATTTTTTACATTGATCTCCAATAAGAAATAACATGTCAAGAAATGAACCTAGAGTCAATCCGAGAATTCCCAGTGCAAGAAATCTGGACCTTTTTACCTGAAGGGCTTCCCCAAATTCTTGGTGCAGCAGCTGTTTCAATTCTTGTTTGCTCAGTCTCTGGCATCCTCCATCTGTCCATGAATTTTTGTAGAAAACATCGATTACAGTAATGATGCCCTTAAGGAGTTGAGGCATATTTTTGGCTTCCCAATGGGATTGTACCTGAAGTGAGAAATTTTAGAAAAAAACATTTAGTGCATCTTTTAAAACTCACCCCATTCCATCTTTCAGAGGCTCCTGGACTCATAGAAAGTTCTTTTTTGTAGACCCAACTTCCTGATCCATTAAAAAAAGGGGACTAGACTAATTGACCTCTAAAGACCTCTCCCATCTACATCTCTGAATGATAACCCTAGTATTTACTCAAGGTCACGTTAATAACAGAGCTGGAATTTGAACCCAAGTCTATTACCTCTCATCTAACCTGGGTGATGAACCTTAGAATTGAAATGAATCTCAGCTTTCTGTGGATCTAGCCTCCTCATTTTAGACATGGGGAAAATGGAAGGTTTGAGAGACTTGTTGAAGATTAAAGAGCCAGTTTGAGTGGAAAGTTCCTAGGAAGCAAAGTAATCTACAAATCTTATACATAAAAATTTTTCTTTCATCATTGGTAGTTACATAGTTGGAGGCAAAGAATCTCTGTAAAATAATGGGAGTAGTTCAGTTAAGTAACCTTTGTGGTCACAGCAACAAAGACAGTGACTCAGTCTAACTGTACCTGGATGCTGATGTTATAACCTGAGGTTGAGTCATCCACTAGAAATCATTCTGCCTTTTCTAAGTATCTGGTGACACAAAGAAATGGAAAAGACTTGGAGAATCATGGAGGACAGTGTACTGTTAGGAGTATCCAAAGGGAAAAGATAGAAGACAGTGGATTTTCCATGTTAAAGTCACTTGGCAACTGCTCCCAACTCAGAAAACAAACAAAAACCACCTCTGTAACAATATTTGGAAATAAAACTTTTTGTTAAAGCTAATTGGAATTCTGCTTTTCTTATTACAGGTCAAGTTTTACAGGGTTTGGAAAATGGGAGACTCGATGAGAAATTTACCACATTCCTAGTGCACACACAGAAAAAAACTACCAAAACAATTTCCACATCCCTAATTCACTCACATAGACATGCACGCACACACAAACTAGCAGGAAGATAACCACTGAATGAAATAATACAAATTTTTCTTTCATTGAGACTTACCTTGGTCACTAAGAGCGATGGCAGACTCTGGCTACAGAGCACCTGAATACTGGGGATGTGAGTTCTCCCTCTTATATAGGGGTTTTAATTGCACCTTTTAACCATACATCTTTTGTAGACAACACCCTTTATGTAAAATGGACTGATTCATTGCCAACCAAACCCCATTCCACCTGTTTCTTCCCCAACGGGTTGTTTAACTCAGCATTTCCTTGACCAACTTGCCTAGTCTGCATTAGATTTGCAGCTGTGGTCTTACTACCTTAGCATTAGCACTATCTTCAATTCATTGTATGATGATATTAAGATTATACATCCAGAACTGGAAGGGACCATAGAGGTGGTGTGGTCCAAGCCTTCCCCTCACCCCATTTTACAGATGAGGAAACTGAGGCTCAGAGAGATTAAAGGATCTGTCCATATTTGACTTTGGTGTGGTGGTGTGGTGGTAATGTCTTAAAATTAAATCATTTTTTTGGAAATGAGACCTTGCCGGTGGCAGCCAGGAAAAGGAAAAGACCTGAAGAGTCATGGAGAACAGTGAGCTATTAGGAGCATCCTAATAGCTGGAAAGAGATCCTGTAAAATGCTCAAAGAGACCCTTGTGGTCATCTATTCCAGTCTCTTCATCATAAGGAAACTGAGTCCCAGTGAAGTGACTTTTATGAACCTAGTTATTTATACATTGTCTTTCCTATTAGAATAGAAGCTCCTTGAAGGCAGGACCATGTTTTTGCCTTTCTTTAGAACCCCAGTACTTAGCACAATGCCTGACATATACTAAGTACTGAATAAATGCTTGATGATAGGCTTGACTTGCCCAAGGTTATATACGAATTAATGGAAGTCTTGGCTTGAATTCATCCCTGTTGATTCCAAAGGTTAACAGTATTCTGAAGTCAACTTTCAATGGATCTCAGCCACAGAGGAAGCGCTTTCACATATTGTAATAGACATAGTTTCATTCATTTATATAAGATTAAAGTTTTCAAATAAAGTAGAGAACTCTGGTGAAGTAATTCAATATAACAAAGAACTAATGTAGCAGAATCTTGACATTAGCCCCAGCTAATAGCCCTTTTCTTTATCCAATTGCCAGGTCCTGTTGCTTCTTAACATTTGTCCCTTTCTCTGCATTTATGCAGCTACCACATAGTTCATAATCCCATCATCAACTGCCTAAATTATTACAAAAACCTTCTAGTTAGAATCCTGGCTTCAGTTCTTTCGCCTCTCCAACCTATCATTGACACAATGGCCAAACCGATATGCCCAGATCACAGGTCAGATTTGTCACTCTTTTGTCCAAGAAACATCAGCAGGGGCAGCTAAATGGGGTAGTGCATAAAGTGCTGGCCCTGAAGTCAGGAGGACCTGAGTTCAAATCCAGATTCAGACACTTAATGCTTCTTAGCTATGTTACCCTAGATAAGTCACTTTAGCCCAAGTGCCTCAGCAAAAAAACAAACAAAACAAAACAAAACATAACTCCCTATTACCTACAAATTACCTAAAATACAGACTACTCAGTATCATATCTAAAACCTTCCACAATTGGACACTTTCCTATCCCATCCCACCCTATCCCCTGCCTCTTATTTCTCCCTTCATGCTTTCTGTACTGAGCAGGCTTATTGGTTATTCCCTGAACAAGCTATTCCATCTCTACCTTGGTATAGGCTCAGTGATATCCTCTTTCTTCATCTTTTTCTTCTGTTTCCCTCACATCTCATCTCAAAGGCCAACTCTTCTGACTCATTTTTTTCTTTATCTTTCTAGTTGCTGATATTCTTACCTTCCTTCAATAATCTATTTACTTGTCTTATAAGCTCCTTGGGAAGGGAATTTTTGCTTCTTTTTGACTGTATTCACACTATCTTAATAGATGCTTGTTGGATTGGACTATTTAAAAAAACATATACTTGTCTAGGGATAACTGAGTAGCTAGGTGGTATGATGGATAGAATACTAAGTTTGTAGTCAGGAAGACCTGAGTTCAATCTGGCTTCAGACATTAGCTGTGTGATCCTGGGCAAGTCACTTAACCCTGTTTGCCTCATTTCCTCAGTAAAAGGGGAACATGCTGAAGAAGGAAATGGTAAATCACTCCTGGATCTTTGCCAAGAAAAGCTCATGGACAAAAGTCCATTTGAGTCAGACATGATGGCAGACTGAACAACAATTACACTTTTCTTAAATCTCACCCAGTTTGTTCCACATTCAATTGGTTATGTATTTTGATCTCCCCTCTTCCTGTCCAGAGGAGCCACTCTTGGGGAAACTGCCCATAATGCTAGACCATGAAGGAATCCCCCTTGCTCAGTGATGAAATCTCTCCTAGTGATAATAGTAGCAAAGGACTAGGCAAGGAGCAATGGTGAGTTACAGTTCTGCTGAACTGATATATCCTAGCTTATAGCTGCTTAGCATGGACAACATTGCAATCATTTCCCCAGACTTCCTGGCTCAGTTTTCCCATTTTCCTAGTTCCTAGTTCAGCTCCCTAACAGCTGAACCCTTCCTATAGCTTTCTTAACCTTGATTACCATAGGTCCACAAGATAAGAGCTTAAAAACTCATATATTATTGTCTTTATTTGGGCTAATCTGCTCCAATATTAAGGTTCTTAGATGGTAGACCTGATGGTCTACTGCAGATCTTACAGGATTCTTCCTTTATGGCATAAAAATAGCAACACATTGATCTTTACTAAAGGAATTCCTTAAAGGGATTCCTCAGAAAAAATCCAAATCCAATATAAGATATTATAGTGGTGTCCATTGAGCTGTGTGATGGATTAGTCTCTAGAAATCCAATGGGTACAAGACCAAAATCTGGAACATAAAATCTTGGAGGCAGCATGTTGTGTAGCAGAAGGAACACCCATCTTGGAATCAGAGAATATGTTGATTCAAATGATACCTCTCTCACTTATTGGCATGTGATATTAGTTTCCCTTTTCAAAAATGGTGATAACCCTATCACCCACCTTAAGAGAATCAAATGAGAAAATGTGTATAAAGGACTTTGAAAACCTTAAAATGTTATGTCAATGTCATTTATGATATTGACAAAGGACCTTATGTTATGAGAAGACAAAGAAGAAAAATATTTAAGCTCTTTGCAGAGGGAAGAGATAAACAGAGAGGAAGAAGGACTACTGGTTCTTGCCTTTGGTATTGAAGTGGGGAAAAGAGAAAGGAGACTAGAACCCCAAGCCAGGCAACAAACAAGGACCCTTTGGATCTGGGACCTGAATCCAAACTTTGACATTAAGCCCTCTATTCTATCCTAGTGGAATTTTCCACTAAGCTTTAGCTTTAACCTTGAGCTGAATTATCTTGACTGAATGAAAATTCATTTAACCAACACTAGAAAGAATTCTGGTTCTGGGTTCAAATCCTATCCTCTGATGCTTTTTACCAAAGTGACCTTGGGAAAGTCACAATTTCCAAGAGGCTCAGTTTCCTTATCTATAAAACAAAGGGGCTTGGTCTAGATAGCCTCTGTGGTTCCTTACATAGCTATGATTCTGATCTAGTTGGTCCCATATTATATATATTTCATGCCAACCAGCCATTTATTAAGAAAGTAGGGTCAGAAAATATAATCCAGGACAATATAATCAGAGAAAAAGATGAACAAAAATAATATATAAGCTTCCATTTATTCAAAGATTTAATTCATTTTCACATCTTTTTTTCCAAAATATATTGTATACACACATGTGTGTGTATACACATGCATATTACATATATACATATATATGTAAATATATTTTATTTTAAAGGAATATCATTTTAGGGATAAAAATTATATATTTAGACCATTATGGGTAACTTTGTGTTAGAGAACTAAGAAGGGAAATTTTGGGAATTTGATGAATAATCTTTGACCTACTTTGATTTTCAGCAGGAAACCTTTTCGTGCCCATACTGAGGTGGGTCTTCTTAGGAGGGCTAAAGCATTGTTGAGTTAATGAAGGAGGGGAAGGGACATCTGACTTCTTAGCTTTGATGTGTGACTTGTGTGCCACTGGACAAGCCAGTTACCCTGTGTGTCTAATGGGCAGGGACTGTAGTGATCATGCTTGCAGTGGTCATTAAGTACTTAGAGCCTGAGTGCCATTATAAGTGTAATTAATTACAGTTATGGGAATAATTATCATTCTTGGTTTAAAAATCTGTCTTTTAAGAAGAATAGTCCTTGTGTAAATTATACCTCCACCCACTTTGTAAATAACTCTGTGGCATTCAGAACTTCTGGATATTAGCTAGGGCCTTGGGGTTTTTCATCCTTGGTCATGTAGTCTGATGAAAGCTTAGGTTACTCTCTACAATTCCTGGTCTTTTTTCCTTCTCCCTTTTATTTCTGCCTCTTTCTTTTCATATTTGTTCTCTGTTTTTGTTTTTATCTTTCTGTCTCTGTCTCTCTGTCTCTGTTTCTATATCTCTTATTTTGGAGATTCTTCCTCAGAGTTTCTGTCTTTTTTTTTTTATTGTCAACTGTTTTTCTTTTTCTTTTTGTATTTACTTTTTAGCTTTACATTTCCTTCTCTGTGAATAAGTTATATATTCCCAATTGAATGAATAAATGCTCTTTAGGGCATGGATTATTAAGATTTTGTTGTTGTTGTTGTTCTTTGTATTCCCAGAACCTAATACAGTACCTTGTACAGGTGCTTAATAAAATTTAAAAGGATTATTTCATCCTACATTTGTTTTTTCTCTTACTATTTCATGCTATTTCTTTCTCATTTTTTGTTCTTCCTTTCATCTTTGTGTTCCTTCCTTCCTTCCTTCTCTCCCTTCCTCCCTCCCTCCTTCCTTCCTTGCTTCCTCCTTCCTTCCTTCCAATCCATCCTTCCTTCCTTCCTTCCAATCCATCCTTCCTTCCCTACCTTTTTTCTTCGTTCACCTGTCTCTTCCTCCATACATATTGAAGAAATGTGATATGGTCTGGTGCATGTGCAGACACTTTTAATTTATTAAGACTTCATCATCCATGTAGAAGATGTTGAGCACCTGCTTTTAGGAGATTGGAAGACTGGTATATATGTGGACATTCAACATTGATCTACCATCAAGCTTGGAACAAGCTTTTAAAATGGGCTCTTTTAGTAGGACTGTCATCATCTTTAAAATGGCCTGAATCCATGCATGCTACAGCTTTTGATATATTAGCATCTAAGGATAAAGACTCCTTCATTCATACCATGGGGTGTGGTGAGAGAGGGTCCCAGGACTTCATTTCTTTCTTCTCTCTTAAGCCATTTGCCTGGAGAGATGGTTCCAGGATTTTAACCTTTTAATTAATTAATTTCTGTTTCAGGCTCAGGGAATGGAATTTTCAACTTAGCCTGGGAATTCAAGTTGTAAGGATTCAGGAATCTAGCTTAGGTGTTTCAAGCCAGCCCAGTAATGATACTCTGAGGAAGAAAGATCCAGGGACTCCAGCCCCCCAAAAGGCAGTACTCCTGGCTTTGAATTTGAACATGGTGGGAGTAATATTATGTAGGAGTTGAACTAAGCTGTGAACCTAAGTCTACCCTCCCTCTTCCACCACAAGACTAAGGTGATGGTGGTGGTGGAGTTCTGTTCCTGAAGTGGTATTGGAAGGAAATGTTTGTGTATTTCATCTCCTTATATCTTTAAAATAAATATCCTTTTCTAAAAGCAAATCCAATGTTTTAAATCATTAAATGGAATGGGGACACTACTCATTGGACCCCTCAACATGGTGGAAACAGCCAATGGGGGCTGATGAAAATCTGAGGCAAGAAACTTGCCAACCTCTTCAGGGAAGAAAATTAATATTTATATAGCACCTACTATGTTCCAGAGACTATGCTAAGTGCTGTACAAATATTGTTTTATTTGATTCTCACAACAACCCTGGAAGATAAATGCTGTTATTATCTGAAATCAGCAGAGGTCAAATGACTTGCCCAAGTTCAATACAACTAAGAATAGCAGTAATAGCTAATATTTACATAGTGCCTACTTTAATAATAGCTAACATTTATATAGTGCTTATAATCTGCCTGTCTATGTGTCTGTCTCTATTTTGTCTTTGTTTCTCTGCTTCTGTCTCTTGGTATTTCTCTCTCTCTCTCTCTCTCTCTCTCTCTCTCTCTCTCTCTCTCTCTCTCTCTCTGTCTCTCTCTTCTCTCTCTCTCTCTCTTTTTCTTTCTTTGTGTGTGTGTGTGTGTGTGTGTGTGTGTGTGTGTGTGTGTGAAACACTTCAATTGCTTTCCCCTAAGAAGACTCTCTAGTCTTTCCAGTTTAACTTTCCTGCAGAAAGTTCTTAGAAGGATCTTTAGTATAAATAGTTATCCCAGTACATATCTCTTTCCAATTTCCATTGCTCCTCTTAGTCTTTGAATTTCATTGAATATTCATTGAATTTGTATCCACCCATTAATCAACAAACATCTATTAAGCTCCTATTGTGTGAACAGGCACAATGTGATAGACAAATATAAAATTGTATCTAAATGAATGAGTGTAAAAGCATTTATTGGTGTTCACTATGTACAATGGCCTCTGTTAAGCCCTAAGGATAAAAATAGAAAATATGAGATTATCCTGCTCTCAAGAAGCTCACAGTCTAATTGTGAAAGACAACATTTGAAAGGGAGTTTCACAGTAAAGCAGAAAAAAAAAGTCTTGGGAATCCTAGAAGTGCAAGGGGAGGGCAGAGCTTACAGAGAGGCCCAGGGGTGTCCTTAGGTTTTATCAGTAGATCAGAAGACAGTCCTGGGGATCTGAAAGAATGAGAGGCAGGATTATGATGATCTTCCATCTTATTGATGGAATGACTTTTAACTAAGTTGTGTGAGCAGTGAAGCAGTCCTCAGTCCACAGCAGGGCTGTGGGAAGGGACAAAAGGCAAAGAAGAAAGCTTATATTCAACTGGGGGAGAAATATATAAAACATATATGTACACATATAAGCACATTCAAGACACACACATGTTATACATACATGTACCTATAGGTACATATATATGTATATATATAAATATATACACATATATTTATATATATATAAATATATGCATATATTTATATATAAATGCATATATGTATCTCTCTCTCTATCTCGATATTTGTACCCAAAGTAATTTTTTTGTGATGGAGGAATCCAGCAGCTGAGGATGCAGGTAACTGAGAGGAGGTCCCATTGAGAAGTTGATGCTTGAATTAAACTTTGAAGAAAACTAGAAGTGTGAGAGACGAGGAGGAACCTAATTCCAGTCTCTGCAATACAGCAGCACAAAAATCAGAGCCAGAGTGTTGTTAGTGAGGAAAAGTATCCCTTAAAAGCCAAAGCAAATGCCAGCTCTTCCAGGAAGATTTCCAGATTTGTCTCATTCAGCCACAGCCTCCTTCCTCAGATCTCATATTGCACTTTGCTTTGTATCTCTCAAATGCATGTATCAAGTCAAATTTATAAAATTTGCCTTGCATTTGGTTACTAAACAATAAACCCTTCATTGTGGCCTTGGTGAATAAGATCTATATATTCTCTAAATTTTGTATTTCATCTAGCACTCAGCACTGTGTGTCCTACACCAAAGCTTCTTAAATTGTGGGTTGTGACCTTTAATGGTTTTGTGACTGTGAATGTGAAAGTCACTAAATTATGATTTATTATCAGTAATAAATTTGGATTGTGAGTAGAAAAAGTTTAAGAAGCCCTGTCATACACAGTAGGTGTTTAATAATTGTAGTTTGCCTTTGATAAATAATCAGAATTAAATGTGATGGAGTCACCTCTGCTATCACTGGATCCAATTTGCTGATGCCAAATTATGCTAAGCAGGGTTCAGTTTAGTGTGAGTCTTCTGAGTTAAGTAGCCTCTACCCCTTACCTCTCTGGGTCCATCTACAATGTGCTTTGAATGCAGTACTTAATAAATGTTTTAATTGAATTGAGATGCCTTTTTTTTTTGAACTGTCTCACTTTTGTAGTAACTATCATAAATTATAGGATTTGTTAATTTTTTTCAGCTCATGACCTCTTTTTGCCCAAGAAATTTTTATGTGACCTCAGGTATATAGATTTATGAAGTAGGTATAGAAATTAAAAATTTGCTGACAATAAATCATAATTTGTGACCCCCACATTCAGTTACAAGAGCCCATGTGCAGTTGAGAACAACAGTTTAAGAAGCTGGGCAAAGGAGAGATTGGGTGATGGCTCCTGACACTAAGCCCTGTGGGATTACTTTTTGCCCCCTTATTGAGATAAGGTGGCATCTGCAGGATGTCCTGCACTTGTAGGAGGAAGGGGGGATTTCTAATTTATATTTGCTTCTGCTCTGCTGAATACTCATACACCAGTTTCATAATCTCTCATTGCCTCAGTACTTTTAACAGCAAAATAGGGGATAGTCACAGATCCTCATTTTAATTTCCTCAGAAGGATATTGGGAGGTTAAAAGAAATAGGAACTTATGATGTGGTTTGAGCTGATCTGAAAAAAAAAGTGCTATGTAAATCCCAGGTGTTCCTGTTATTATGGGGTTTGGCACTGTTTAAACACGAAGCATTTTTTCCAGGTGAATGAGGCTTCTTAAAATGTCCTTGGGCAAATAATTACACAAATTTAAGACTCCCCCAAATATCATTACAACTAGGAAGGGGTGTAACTATGTAACAAAGCATTGGGGCATATTGTGAACTCGGATGTCTTGATGATATTCTGACTCAGCTCAGTCATGCTCTTTGGTCAGAAAAACCAGAACTCTCAACTAACCTCGCTTAAATATTAAAATGACATTTCTGACCTCATTGATGACTATGCTCCCTCGAACCACGTCCTTCCTGTGCTGCTCTTGTTTCTCATGAGTTCATCAAAGGTAGTCCACCCAATGTACATTCTTGATTTTTCTTGACATACAGAAAATATATAGAGCTTAATTAATGAGTCTTCTGAGTTAAGTGACCACTATCCCTTACCTTTCTGGGTCATGTAAGAAGACTGAATTTGCGGTTGGAAGAGCTGAGTTCAAATCTACATCTGCCCCTTTGCTACTTTGCTATTTTGTTCACACCATTTCATCCGTCTAGGTTTCAGATCTCTCATCTATAAAATGAGGTTTTGGATTGGCTGATTTCTAGTGTACCTGCTACCTCTAAATGTATACTTTATGATGTCTCTAGCCGACCTTTCAGGACCATTTCATATTGTTCAGCCTGCCATACTCAATGTTCTAATTAAATTGTCTTGCTAAGTGTCTCCTAAATGTGACATTCCATTTCTTGCCTTTCTACCTTTTCTTAGATGATCCACCATACTTGTAATGTAGTCTCTCCTCACTTTTCCCTCAAGTATCCCTGGTTTCCTTCAAAAAACATCTCTGATATATCTTCCTACATGAAACCTTTTTAAATTTATCCAGTTCTTAGTGCTGTCCCCCTAGAAATTACATTGTATAGCTTTGCATATGTATTTTTACTTTTCTTTGTATATCTTGGATCCTCCCCATTAGAATATAAGCTTCCTAAGGGTAGAGAATGTTCTATTTTTACCTTTATCTTAAAGGATGTTAAGTTATGTCTGTTATCTCCCATGATCTCTGATACAGTAATGAGGTAAGAGAAGCAATAGTAGCAACTCATAAAATACTGTTGAAATAGCTGCATTTTATTAAGGGAGAAAAGACAGAATCAGTAGAAAGATGATCTCCAGATCAAGGAGAGATAATTTAAGAAACACAGAATTACCTGAAAGCCATATTCAGAGACAGAGAAACAAAGATATAGAGGGAGACAGAGAAAGAGTAGAGACACACATAGAAAGACACAGATGGACACAGAAAGATAGAGCCAGAGGAAGGGAGAACCAGAAAAAAAGAAAGAGAGAGAGAGAGACAGAGACAGAAAGAAACAGAAAGAGAAAGAGAGAGACACAGAGACAGAGAAAGACAGAGAGAGACAGAGACAGTGAGAGAGAACAAATTTTTATCAAGCACTTACTATATGTCAGGCACTGTACTAATTGATTTACAAATATTATCTCATTTTAGACTCATTTTATCACCACAATATCATCTCATTCATTCCTATCTCAGGTGTCATTAATTCCCAAATAATAGTTACAACAATAAAAATCCTTTTTTACTCTCAATCTTATTAGAAATTTACAAATCAAATATAGGTGATGGATAAATTGAAGATAATATTAAAGGAAAGCATTAATTAAGGAGAACTAAAAAAGGCTAACTTTATATATAATGCAAATAAGCTAGTATCCTTTCCAATAAGATTGACTATACTTCTCTGTTTATAAGACCTTTTTTCCTTTTTTTTCCCAGTGTGGAGGGAAGGAAGGTGGGAGGGAGAAATTTTTTTTTTGACAATTAAAAACTAATTAAAAACCCAAATGGGAAGACTCTATTCTAGACAAATTTTAGGAATGTCCTTAAAATGAACATTCTAAAGGAACAGTATTTTTTTATTATAGCTTTTTTATTTACAAAACATATGCACGGGTAGTTTTTCAATGCTGACCCTTGCAAAACCTTCTGTTCCAACTTTTCCCTTCCTTCCCCCTCCCCCCTCCCTTAGATGGCAGGTAGTCTAATACATGTTGAATATATTAAAATATATGTTAAATACAATATATGTAAACATGTTTATACAGTTATCTTGCTTCTCAAGAAAGATCAGATCTGGAAAGAAGAAAAAAATAAACCTGAGAAGGAAAACAAAAATGCAAGCAAACAATAACAGAAAGAGTAGAAATGCTATGTTGTGGCCCACACTCATTTCCCATATTTCTCTCTCTGGGTGTAGCTGATTCTCTTCATTACTGAACAATTGGAACTGGTTTGGATCATCTCATTGTTGAAGAGATCATCTCATCTGTTGTCCATCAGAACTGATTATCTAGTATTGTGGTTGAACTGTATAATGACCTCCTGGTTCTGCTCATTTTGCTTAGCATCCATTCAGGCTTCTCTGAAATCATTCTCCTGATAATTTCCCCACAGAACAATAATATTCCATAACATTCATATACTATAATTTATTCAGCCATTCTCCATTTGAAGGGCATCCATTCAGTTTCCAGTTTCTGGTCACTACAAAGAGGGCTGCCACAAACATTTTGGCACATGTGGGTCCCTTTCCTTCCTTTAAGATCTCTTTGGGATATAAGCCAGTAGAAACACTGCTGGGTCAAAGGGTATGCACAGTTGGATAACTTTTTGAGCATAGAGGAACAGTATTTTTAAAGAAAATATTTTCAAAGAAATGTAAAACATCTGCTGATGAAACAATTTGGTATTTATTTTTTGTTTTGATGGACTGCTTGATTTACCATCATCTGCAAGGTATCAATAACATGTAAAAAATTGTTCAATGATATCAATCAGCAAGCATTTATGAAATGATTTTGATTGATTTTTGGAAATTGGCCAGCACCTGTCATCTTGCATGATTTTGATTGTAGAAAATATTAGGGTTTACCTATTACCCAGTTTAACCCCCTCATTTTGGAGAGGAAGAAATGCTACAAAGGAGTTCATTAAGACTCTCATTTATTTAGCACCAGGAATGTAAAACATCTGCTGTTGAAACAAAGTTGGTATTTATTTTTTGTTATGATGGATTGCTTGATTTAATATCATCTGCAAGGTAAGTATCAATAACATGTAAAAAATTGTTTTCCCCATGGGAAAAATGGGTTGGCAAGTTTAAAAAATGAGACATTTGTAGTAAGGTTCTCTATGTACTACTTTTAATTTGATCTGTGTCTCATAACATTGGAGTGGCTAGAATTGGAAAATGCAGATCAGCATTTTCACTAAAAAAAAAAAAAAAAACAAACCCCAAAAAACCAAAAAAAGGGCATGTCAGATGTCTAGTAGTAGAAAAGAGCCTCTAGAAATATCTTAATTTTCTCCTTTCATACTCCCAAGCAAAAGTACCCTAAAACTGAAGGATAGAAATTCACAGAGTTCTTAAAAGGGTACAGTAAGTGTTAACAATTATTTAATACTGAAAGAACTCTAGGTAAGGAAGTCCTTTAGGACACTGATTACCTGGCCAAGTATGCAAGTAGGTAGTATAGTGGATAGGCAGGAACACTGGACCTGGAGTTAGAAAGACCAAAATTCACATCTGGCCTCAGACCAATTTCTGACTGGTCATGTGACTCTGAGCAAATTCCCTTACCTTTGCTTTATTTCCCTCAACTGTAAAATGGGAACAATAATAGCCTGTACTTTCCAGGGTTGTTATGAGGGTCAACTGAGGTAATATTTGTCAAAGTGTTTACTTAGGATAGTGTCTAGTACATAGTAAGTGCTTAATAAATCCCTCTTTTTTCTCTTCCCTGATCCACTGCTTAATTATATACACTCTGCTGATAGAAATGGAATTTATATTCTACCTAAATCTCTCCCATCTATAAAAAATTAAGTGTAATATTTAGATTAATTAATTTATCAGTTTTTTCTTCTTTAAGCTAAACAGCCTCATAGACCTTAACCCATTTTTCTAAGTCCTTTTAAATAAATATTTACATGCATGCATACAAACATATATAAACATGCAAAAACATACATAAGACACTATGGAACTTTAGAACTATAAGAACTCTTAGGAATCATTTATCTAACTTAATTTTCTTGGTTATAGACTCAAAACAGGTTTAGAGGGGGAGAAGATAATTTCCTTCATTCAATCAATGAATCAATAAGCACTTATTAAACATTTGCTGTCATCAAATCTTTGTGATAAATGCTGATACAGAGAAAGGCAAGTACCCTCCCCAAGCTAAAAGAACCTCTGCCTTTAAAAAGCTTGCATTCTAATGGAGAAGACAGCATGACCTCCCACCCCAACAAAAATTTGTGTGTGCAAGATAAGTACAGTGTAACTAAAAGTTAATCTCACAGGGATGACACTAAAAGTTGGGAGGTGGGAAGATAAGAAAGTTCTCTTTCAGGAGGTAGGATTTGAGTTGAGTTTTGAAAACAGGCCATAGTCATGATGGAATATGCTACCTATCTCCAGACAAAGAACTTATACTATTTTCACTTTTTTTGTCCTGTGTTTTTTCTCCCTTTTGTTCTGTTTCTTCTTTCACAGCACGACAAATGTGGAAATTTGTTTAACGTGATTGCACATGTATAATCTCTATCACCTTGCTTGCCATCTTGAGGAGGGTATGTAGGAAGGGAAAGAGAAAGATTTGAAATCCAAAATCTTATAAAATTAATGCTGATAATTATCTTTATATGTAAATAGAAAAAAGAAAATAGTATTTATATTTAAAAAAGAAAAAAGGAGAGGTGGTAGAAATCTGGGGGAGATTACGAGGAACAGTTGATGAAAAGCCATTGAAATTGGAGATGGGAAATGTGTTTTAGAAACATTAAGAAGCTCAGTGTTGTTGGAGCTTAGAATGTGAAGAAGAATAAAGTATAATGAGAGTGGAAATTTGGGAAGGGTCAATTATGAAAAAAAGTCATACATTCTATTGGAATAATTTAGGTGTGAATACAAGTGGAAAGTCTATGCTGTGAGCCTGGGAGGATGGGAACCTTGAAAGTTATTCTTGTTTGCTAAGAGCCCAATGACATGATCAGGTGACAATTACACGTGAATTGGATTCAAGTGAGGCAGATTTGCACAGTCATTAGTCTCATTCTTCCAGAATTGTCAAAGTTCAGAGGCAAGACAAAAGTCAAGATGACTGGCCATGGCTTGGGATGTAATAATTGGTGTCTTGCCAAGCTCTAAGTGTTTCACAGTATTTATTTCAGCCAACTTTATGGCCATTGGAACAAATTGTTATCATTTACCCATTCTGTGGGAGGATGATTTCTCATGCTGGGGGTAGACATTCCCTACTCACTGACAGATTTGAGACCTATCAACCTTAAGTTGGCTTAACCTATTTTCAGAGATAGTTTTACTGGGGTGTGGCTGTTGTGCATACTATAGCTTCTTGGAGGTGCAGGTGAGAACTGGGTGAGAGGTGGACATCAAGATGGATAAGCAGTACTGAAGGGGGATCAGCAAGCCCTCAAGCTAGAAATGCTGGTTCTCCTGAACAGCCCAAATGCCCCAAATCATCTCAACAGTAACAGGGATTTGATCAAAATCATATAGTGGGAAAATGGCAGCGTAGGACTAGGCCTCCATTTTTTGGTTCCTGATCAGATATTCTTTCCAGTATACTTCCTAACCCAACTTTTCAAAAATTAATTTTAAGAGTAAATTTTTAAAAATGAACTTGATCATTATTTAAAAAAAAAGACATACAAAGGACAAAGAGGACTGCACGTAAATGATGATACACCAACTTTTAACTCATTTTTATTGTCCTCCCTAATAGACTTTGTTTAGTTTGTCCACTTCTCTGTGAGATACTGTATCCCTTTAAAAGTTATAAATATACAATTTCTTTAGAATTATACATGATGTAGAAGCATGGCAAAGTAGACAGAGGGCTAAACTTGAAGAAAGAAAGATTTTGATTCAAATCCTACTCCTGACACTTAACTAGTATGTGAATGAGGATGTCACTTAACTTTTACTATGTAGACTTGCTCAGAGTGAAGGAATCATATATGACTACATTTAACATCATAAAAAATCCCCCAAACCATTATTTTTTAAAACTGGGCAACAAATCCAAACTCCTCCATAATATGTATTACATTTAACTGGTTATTTTTTTTAATTAATTTTATAATTATAAAATTTTTTGACAGTACATATGCATGAGTAATTTTTAAAATAACATTATCCCTTGTATTCATTTTTTCCAAATTTTTCCCTCCCTCCCTCTAATCCCTACCCTAGATGACAGGCAATCCCATACATTTTACATGTGTTACAGTATAACCTAGATACAATATATGTGTGTAAATCCAATTTTCTTGTTGCACGTTAAGAATTGGATTCTGAAGGTATAAGTAACCTGGGTAGAAAGACAGTAGTGCAAACAGTTTACATTCACTTCCCAGTGTTCCTTCTCTGGGTGTGGTTGTCTCTGTCCATCATTGATCAACTGGAAGTGAGTTGGATCTTCTTTATGTTGAAGATATCCACTTCCATCAGAATATATCTTCATACAGTATTGTTGTTGAAGTGTATAGTGATCTTCTTTTTTTGTGTGTTCTTTTTTTAAAATTTTTATTTAATTTTATAATTATAACTTTTTTTTGACAGTACATATGCATGGGTAATTTTTTACAACATTATCCCTTGCACTTACTTCTGTTCAGATTTTTTCCCTTCCTCCCCCAACCCCCTCCCCCAGATGGCAGACAGTCTTATACATGTTAAATATATTACAGTATATTCTAGATACAATATATGTGTGTAGAACCGAATTTCTTGTTGCACAGGAAGAATTGGATTCAGAAGGTAAAAATAACAGTTTACACTCATTTCCCAGTGTTCCTTTTCTGGATGTAGCTGATTCTGTCCATCATTAATCAATTGGAATTGGATTAGCTCTTCTCTATGTTGAAGATATCCACTTCCATCAGAATATATCCTCATACAGTATCATTGTTGAAGTGTATAATGATCTTCTGATTCTGCTCATTTCACTCAGCATCAGTTGATTTAAGTCTCTCCAGGCCTCTCTGTATTCCTCCTGCTGGTCATTTCTTACAGAGCAACAATATTCCATAACCTTCATATACCATAATTTACCCAACCATTCTCCAATTGATGGACATCCATTCAACTTCCAGTTTCTAGCTACAACAAAAAGAGCTGCCACAAACATTTTGGCACATACAGGTCCCTTTCCCCTCTTTAGTATTTCTTTGGGATATAAGCCCTGTAGTAGCACTGCTGGATCAAAGGGTATGCACTAACTGGTTAATTTTTAGAGAATTCAAAGGTTACTTTCTAGAGTTAAGATACAATAATGTATTCTAAAGATGATATAGTTATCTAGTAAAGTCCTAACCATTACAAAGATGTCTGTGAGGGTGATTTTATTTTGTTTTGTTTTTTAATTAAACAAGCATTTATAAAACACCTACTGTGTGTAAAGCACCAAGCTAGAGATATAAAAAATTTAGTTTAATATCAATTTTTTTCCATGATGCCTCTGTGAGGGTGATTTTAGGATCCCTAAGCACTAATCATCATTATGGAGTTGGATATGAACTCAGGAAGACCTGAATTCAAATTCTGCCTCTTAAATCCACTTGATGTATGCCCATTGGCAAGTCACTTGATGTCTTAGGTTTTAAGTAATTCTCCCTCACTGTAAGTCAAAGAGGAGTTGGTGAAGGAAATAAAATCATGGATTCAGTGTAATCTCCAATGTATAAGAATGCCAGAATTACTGAAGTGACTAATTAGAGACCCAGACAACCTAGCATGCCCAGAATAGAACATAGCATATTGAGAAAGCTTGCTCAGCTTCTCCCAACATGCATGCCTTCTTCCTTCTATTTATAGCAATAAAGTCATAATTCTTTGTCAACAACGTTTGAAATCTTGGGATATGTTTTCAATATTAGATCCTAAGTTTCCCCCTTTCTTTGTATTTGTAGTGCTTTTCTGCATTTGGTACTTCTAGATGCTTAATAAATCTTGTTATTTTGACAAAAGGATGCTTTTTCAGAATATAGAGAAATGATTTGCCAGCTTTTCTTATGATGTTTGAATTTATGCCAATAAATAATCATATAAATATATTTCCTTATTTTATTTAAATCTGGATTGAAATTTAGGGACAGAGAAAAGGGTTCTGAGAACCTCTCCCTAAGTCATGACAGATAGCACAGACAGAGTTCATCTTCCTTAAACGTAATCATTTATAATTCTTAGTAACCATGAATGATTGTTTTTCTCTTGATGCTTGCAAAGTAGGAAACTGAAGGAAAAATCAATTAAAAAAACAGAATTGATCATCAATAGACTTTATTTTCAATTTTCATGCAGTATTCTGAACAAGAAAGACCAGGACTAAAAGATCAGTAGAGAGACTGTGGCATAATGCAGAACAAGCTGACCTTCAAGTCAAGGAGACCAATTTCAATGCTCACACAGAGTCACTAGTGTCCATCTTCTTGTACCAGTTGACTGTATGATCTTAGGCAAATTGTTTAATCCAGACAATGTTTTAAGTTGTAGTATTGGTGGAAGGAATTTCCTCACTGGGAACCCACAGGTTTGGACAAAAAGAAACAACAAATAGGAGCATTGTTTTATGTATGATTATAGTAAGAACTGGACATGCATGAAATATTCTTTCATTCTCTCACATTATTAATTTTTTTGCCAATGTTTATAAAGTAGGTCACTCAGGTGACTTGTCATACCTGCCTCCCAAAGCCAAGGGTAATGTCATTAAAAAGTTAATTTGGTGATGGAGAATAATGAAATGTCTTACTTAGCACTAATATCTGGGATACCTAGGATAGTAGATTTAAAATTGGTACATTAGTCACCCAGCCCATTTTTAATATAACGAAACTGAAGTCCAGAAAAGTTAAATAGCTTGACTAAGGTCAGTTAATCACTGAGTAAAGATTGAAACTGAAATGATCTGACTTCAAAATCAGAGTCATTTCCACTGAGTTATGGAATTTTAGAATGAATTTGGAAACTCTATTAGAACCACTTATCTATGTTCATGAATGAATAGCATACTTTAGTTGTAAAATAATAATTTAGAGACTACTTTCCCCACTGTCTTCATTAAAAATCCTATGATCAAATAACTTGAAAATCTATAATTTGAAGAAATTGTTATTTGATGGAAGAAGAAAAAGGAAAAGTTCTAGGGGAGAACTTCAAAATTTTTAGTGGAAAGGAATTTCCAGAGAAGAAGATGCCCAAATGACCAGAGTCCATTGTAGTCTACTCTATGTCATATTCTAGATTAAAAAAACTATTTAATTGGTTGCAAGTTGTATTTTTAGTGGTAACTCCCAAGGCTAAATGATTATTAGTGTTTGATTTTGTAAAAATTCAGAATGGGTACTTAAAATGATAATGGTGGTGATGATGATGATGATGATGATGATGATGATGATGATGATGGGGATGATAATTAAGTGTTTGTGTATGCTGGGAATAAGTGATAGGTGAGTTTTTGATAAGCAAAGGTCACATTGACTACTTCTCTCCAATAATAATCAGCATTTTTGAGAGCTGCCATCTATTTCTTGTTGGTCTTCTTGCTGAATCTGGTCATCTTCCTGTGACTGCTGATATACCAGGATCTCTTGCTGGTTGACATATTCTTCATCAGGCTCAGGATCCTCTACTTGATATGTCGGCTCTTGTCTGTAGTCACAGAGTGGATTGAGGAAGACTGGGAACTCAGAGGTCTTATTCCTCTGAGATTCCGTCTCAACCCTTAACTCAGAACCACAGGCCTGAGATGTATCAGTTTGACTTAAGTCCTCTTCTGGAGCTGGGAGATCAGGTTGGGCAGATGTCTTCTGTAAATTTTCATCTACTAGTTTGGAATCTGTCTCATCTCCTGAGGAAGAACAAAGCTCTGTGTCTCTGGATTTCCTGTCTATCTGCTCTGAGAGGTCTGGTAAAGAATCCTCCTCTTTATTCATCACATGTTGTTGTTCACTTACTTCTCCTGCTGGTCTCTGGGAGCTCTGGTCTTCCTTTGCCATTGGATTCAGGGTGTCAGGACTTGAATCCATGGTGAGACCTTGCATTTCTAGATCCTGACCTTCTAATGGGTCTTCCTGGCTTTCAGACTCTTCCCTTTTTCCTTCTGTGTCTGGGCCAGGAGTCTCTGGATCTTTCTGATGATATTCTTTCTCTGATTGTTGTACAATGGAAAGCTGCTCATGATCATCATCTGTGGGATCTGTGATCTCGATTACCTTTTGTTTCATGGGTTCCTGAGATGCTGGCTGACTCACAGACTCCTCAGTTGTAGCTGGTGTTTTAGGCACTGATGATTTCTTCTCTTTTTCTTCAGCCAGCTGTTCTTCTGTATTATTCTCATCTTCTCTATCTATTTGTGCTTCTGTTTCTGGGGTTCCACTTTTGTCACTTAGTACTGGAGATTCCTGAGTATTCTTGTCATCTTCTTGTTCAGGTAGTTCCTGAGCATCCACTTGACTCTGGCAGTTCCTTTGTTCAGGCAGGTCCTTTAATTCTGAGCCACTCTCATCATCTGCATTATTGCATGTTTCTGAGATTGTTCCATCATTTTGACTCTCCACCTTGTTTTCATCATGTTGCTCAGTTGATTGATACAGAGTCTGAGTGATTTTCTCATTTCCTCCTCCAGACTGGTCATCCTGTGGTCCTGATCCTTGCACTCTGTCTTTTGTTTCTGGTGTCTTCTCTGTCACAGAGGCACTCCTATTGTCCCCTGAAAATTCTGGTTCACTTATTTTCGAAACTGTGACCTCCTCCTCTGAGGCTGCTGGTCCTTTGCATTCAGGGTGGTTTTGATTATCTGCTTTTGAATTGGGGGTTTCAGAATCTTTTCTAATGTCCCCTTCTTCTACTAGTTCCTCAAGTTGCTTTTCTTTTCCATCAGACTCCTGTTCTGTGAATATTTCCATTTGATTGCCTTTCTCATTTTCTTTTTGCCCTACTGTTTCTAAGTTTTTCAGTTTTCTCTTCCCTTTCCTCTCATCTATAAGTACTTCTATCTCTGGGACTCTACTGTTATCAACTTTAACTACTATGTCTTGAGTTTCATATTCTCTTTCTTGTACTCGTGGTTCTTGAATATCTGGAGTTCTATCATCATCATTGGATTCGGATAATCTCTTGGTGTCAGATAATTTTTCCTCAGCCTTTTCTGTTGGTAGGTCAGTTGTTTCTGATTCTTTGTCATGATTCTCTTGGGATGATGGTTTTTGTGTCTCAGTATGTTCCTCAGTCTCCTTTATGATGATCCCCTTCTGACTCTCAGATGTTGTCTGGCCCTGAATCTCCACATTTTGCTCCCCTTTCTGCTCTGATGGTTGATCCCCTGTGTTTGTGTCATCTTGCTGTCTGGATACTTCATGTCCCTCACTTACAATCTTCTCATCCTTTTGAGAAGAGATTCTCTTCACAAATTCCTTTGGTAGCTCTTTTTCTTCAGGTGAAATTCCATCACCTCCTCTTGCCTGGACTTGGCTTCTTTCTTGGCTCTGATGATCTTCTTCACTTTGGGACTTACTTTTAGTGTGGTTGTGCTCAATTTCTCTTTCCGGTAACCTGGGATTCTCAAGGTCATCCTGGGAGTCCTCTTTGCTTAGTGTGTCTGGTACATTTTCTATGGGGTTGACCAGAGATGGAGATTCAATATCTGTCAGTCTCTGTTTATACCGATCTAGTTCTGCTTCTTCTTGGTAATCTTCATTAGTCTCACATGTTTCCATGCCCCCTGACAATTCCTCCTCTATGTCAGATTTTGCTTTAGATTCCAGATCTAAGAAAGACTGTATATCACGGTAACATATATTCAACAAGTCAAAGACCAGGAGGATAAATTCATTGAAGCTGATAGTCTCATTGTCCTCTCTGTCCAGAACATTTAAGCTGCTTTCTGTAGTAAGAATATCGAATAGCTATAGGGGGAAAAAAGCAAGAAAAGTTATTTATTAATATATCTGGCACAACTTTCAGGTGAACATCAGCACTAGGAAACAGCCAGGATTTCTCCAAGTATTTAGAATCTTTTGCTTCCAATTGACATTTGACATTGAATGACAATGTAGAAAGCACCCAGAAGTTAGAACAAGAGGATCCTAGTCCAAGCCTGCATCAGCCATTTGCTCTGATGATGTTGGTCCATGCAATCTTTCAGATATTTGGTTTCTTCATTTATAAAATGAAGAGATTGGATTAAATGACTTTTTGGTTCCCTTCCAGCTCCAAATCTACAATCCTAAATAGTTTGCAGATAAATAGGAACCTTTATATCATGTGTTAAATTGTAAAGATTGTTTTGGACCAAAGACACTTAGTGGACCCCTGAAAAGGTATTCTGACTTCCAGAAACAAAGTCTAGAGTAGCAGGTTATTGGTTTTTAAATATATTTTTTAAATTTATAATGATCAACAAAGTAAGTCCATGTGAAAAACGAATTTGACAAAAATATTTCAGATTCTATACACACAGGTAATTTAAGAAGAGTATATTAGGAGGAAAACATGTCATCTTAAACAAGAGTTCACCTTGGTCCAGGACAAAGAGAAGGAGTAAGTTTTATTTTTCTTTTGTAGCTTTTAATAGTTCTCACCTTCAGATAGTCTCCAATTTCCCCTAGGAGGAGCTGCCTTAGTTGTCCCAAGCTTAGAGTTGAACAATCACCCTCCTCTCTCGCATAGTTTTGGAAAGTCTCGATGATATAAATGACACTTTGTAGGAGCTGAGGCATCTTCACCAGTTTAAGAGAAACTGAGAGAGAGAGAGAGAGAGAGAGAGAGAGAGAGAGAGAGAGAGAGAGAGAGAGAGAGAGAGAGAGAGAGAGAGAGAGAGAGAGAGAGGAAAGGGTGGGGAGGGAGAGAGGTATTTGTCAAGTTGGATTCCTTAAGAAATGCCAAAATTGTTAATTATCTTCCTGTTCCCCTCCCCACTCTGTCTCCCACTTCCCTTTTCTAATCCACTACTAATATGTTCAAACACAACAACTGAACCTAGTGTCCATCTTCTTGTACCAGACATTGGGAGTAAGAGTAACTATAATAGATGAAATTCATACAGGGTGTCCCAAAAGTCTTAGTGCAGCAGCTTTATTAAAATTATTAAAGCTACTCTGAAATGTTTGAGGCAACTTGTATGGTGCATAATCCTAGATTCAGTCGTCCCTCTCACAGAGACCAGAGACATAATATCCTTTATCTCATTTAACTCTTCCAATAGCCTCTGTGTTCATTGATTTTTTTTTTTTTGTTGTTGTTAATTTTGTCTTACTCTTTGAGACCTTATTTGGAGTTGTACTGCAGTGGTTTGACATTTCTTTTGCTAGCTCATTTTACAGATGAGAAAACAGGGTTAGGTGATTTGCCTGGGGTTACATAACTAGAAAGTGTCTGAGGCCAGATTTTAACTCAGGACTCCAGACTTGGGATGCTATCCATCATACCACTTACTTACCCTGAGATAGGGACAATCACCATTTTGCAAATATGGAAACTGAGGCTCAGAGAGCCTATGGTCATACGGTGGCGGAAGTAGATTTCCACCCAGGTTTTTCTGGTGTAGGTCCAGTGCTCTATCTCCTACACGAATCGTTTCAAACTTAAGTAGGGCCAAGGAACATTAAACAGTACATAAGCATCCCTGTGGGCTACATTTGGACTTAGTTTTAAAATATATCATTTATGTTTTATCTTATTTTTTAACAATTTTTGTGAAATATTTCCTAGTTACATTTTAATCTGGTTCAAGCCACACTGGGTCATCGGGGCCTCAGGGCCTTGTCATGATCCCTCTGCAGTACCACATCACCTCTTCAGTGACAAGATGACTAACTGCTAATATTTACATGACACTTTAAAGTTCTCAACATGCTTTTGCATTTGACTGATAAGATCAGGGATGATGATTTAAGAGAAGAATAAAGATCTTTCCTCTCCAGACTGAGACTTCCTGCCCAAAGGAGCTCCTGGCTTCTTGGGATAGTTATCTTTTACAGAGAAGGCACTTTTTGAATATAGCTAGAAAAACATGCATTTTTAGCATCAATGATCTAAGCCTCTCAGGTCAAGGGGAGCATCAGATAAACGACTTGAGGCTATTGTTTCAGAAAACACCTGATAATCTTTCAAAGACATTGTGATAAATCACCTGCTGATCAGACAGGTCCCTTCCTAGCCCTTGAGTCATTCTTGCCCCATGTCCAACCATCATTTAAATGGCTTTAATCTAAAAATTTTTATCTGTGTGGGAAACAAAGTTGTTCAACTTGTTCTACTAAGTATTTATACTTGTGTCAGCCAAATAATTAAAAATAATTTTTCGAAGCTAAAAAGGCCCAAAGGAGGTCTGGAAAGAACAGTGTATTTGACATCAGAAGACTCATGTCTGAGCTCTGGAAATGTCTTTTATGAACCAGGGCAGATCCTGGCAAATCTTGTTTCTTCCCTGCCTCAATTTCCTTGTTTATAAACCAGAAATAATAATTATATTACTTTTCTCATAGGGTTCTTATGTAGATCAAATGAAGGAATAATGCTTCTAAAACATTCTGTGAAGGATTAAATAAATGTAACACAGTTCATCATTGTTACTATTTTTTTTACTATAATTATTATTGTATATACTTCAACCATAGCACTCACCAGCTTAGAATGAATAATAAAGACATATAATACTTTCTAAGATTTTCCCCCATAGTTTTTTTTTGCATAAAAATAATGTACTTGGGATGTTTAAATTCTCTCCGCTCCCCCATTCCCAGTAGAAAAGAGTTGAAACTCACCTCCTTCACCAACAGGAGGAAGTGGAGTGTGGGGCAGCCGTTGGTGGACTGATGGCTGGACACCTGTAACCTTTTATTCAGTCACTAATTGCACATGGGAGATAGGAAGGAGACACCCTCTGGGTCTGATGACCTGATTCATCATCAGCCAAGCCCAGCCCTCCTCCCTCCCCTTCCTTTCCTGTAGCCAGGCTGGCTAGTTTCCCAATTCCTTTTATGTGATGCTTCAGTTAGACTCAAGCACGAGCATTATCCACTGGAAGGCCATCAGCACTGATCAATCTTAGGTTTGATTTTTCTGGAGACTGAGGATTATAGCTGTGGACTTGGGGCAATAGAATTGGCTACTATTAATTTAACCCAAGGGCCCAACTGCATTTCTATTTGGCAAGTCATGGGACTATCAGGGACCTTAGAGGTCATCTGATTCCTCCCTCTGCCTCCAGGATGGCAATCTGACCCAGCCCCAATAGAAGGATGTCAATCATGTGTTTAAAATAAAGACCCACTTTGCCATGTGACAAGGCAGAGAGACCAGTTCTTTCAGGTGTGGGAGATAAATGTGGCATTTTCCTGCCTAGAGGTGGAATTAGGGGAAAAAACCCAACCTGTTACTAATTGCAGAGAATCTGCCCCATTCCTATGATGTTATGTTTATTTATTTGGTATAGAGCTATTTTCTGAAGACATTTTCAGTACAAGAATAAAGAGAGGGAACTGTAATTTCATTAATATAGGGAATATTTGCAAGATGAAATTCTTTCTACCCATGTCAGTCAAGAATTTCTCTAAGTCTATAGTCCCAGAAAGCTCCCTAGAGGATCAAGAGGTTGCCAGGAGGTCACTTAGTCAGTCAACAAGTATTCATTAAGTGTTTAGTTTGTTCAAGACATTGTGGTAAATCACTGAGGATATAAAGAAAGACAAAACACAATGGATGTCCTTGAGGACAGTACATTCTAAACCATAAAACAGCACATAAATAACTAGGTACATATAAAATATAGGAATGAAACTAATGTAAATGGAAGGTAATCTGAAAAGGGAGAGCATTAGCAGCTAGAGGGACTGGGTAAAGCTCCCTACAAAAGATAAGACTTGAATTGAACCTTGAAGGTAATTTGAGGTAAGGAAATTGAAGAAGTCAGGGTATGGGGGGTATCAAAGCCAAAGACATAGAAATGGTATTGTTTCAAGGATGGCAAGTAGGCCTGTGTAGCTATATTGTAGAGTGCTTGGAAGCAACTAAAGTGTAAGGAGACTGGAGAAATAAGTGGGGACACCAAATAAAAGACTTTATATTTGAGACTGGAGGAAACAGGGAGCCACTGGGAGGGTCATTAAATACAATGGTGACTTAGATCTATGTTTTAGGGGAAAAATCACCTTTATAGCTGAGTGGAATTTGGATGAGAATGAGGAGAAATATCATGGAGACCAGATAGAAGAATGAATGGTACAGTAATTTAGGTGAGGAGTGATGAGAACTTTAACCAGAAGTATGGTTGTATGAAGTGAGAGAAGGGGACATAAATGATAGATTTCTGATATTGAGAGTAACAAGACTTGAAAAGGAATTAGATATAGTGTGAAAAGTAAAATCTGATACTGACATTTCAAGGCTGGAGAATGGGGATAAAGTTGGTATTATCAGTAATGAGTAATTTAGGAGGAGAGGATGGTTTTGGAGAAAGATAATGAGGAAAATTCTGCTTTTGTCATGCTGAATTTGAGATGCTTACAGGACATCCATTTGAGATGTCTAAGAGGCAGTTGGAAATGTGTGACTAGCTCAAGAACTGATTATATAGATCTGAGAATTATCTGTATAGAGATGATAACAGAGCCAGTGGGAACTCATGAAAATGTTAGGTTCTAAACAGCTAGGTGGCACAGTGAATAGTGTTGGACCTGGAGTCAGAAAGACCTGAGTTCAAATACAATCTCAGATACTTATAAGCTGAGTGATCCTGGACAAGTCACTTAGCCTCTAGTTATAAATTATATTATATTAGTTACAAAGATATTTAGATAATAACTAAATCTACCTTGAAGAATTGTGAGTATCAAATGATATATTTGAAAAGCACTTAGCATAGTAACTGACACATAAGTAAGTGCTATAAGAATATTTATTTCTTCACCTTCTTATCTCTGCTCCTTCTCCCCCAACTTCATGAAATACTGACTTGCCCAGGGTCACATAGTCAAAATTTCAGAGATAGTATCTGCATTATTGATGAGACATGGGGAAGAAACTGAAGGAGAGAGGAACAATCATAATTTCAGTGATAAGAGTTGAACTCAGATCTTCCTGGTCTCAAATCAGTTTATTCTCTATACTACAAAGGGGTTGAAATTAACTGCACAGGTTATTGATAACATTCTGCAGAGAAGCAAAGAGAAAAACTAAACCTGAATTATCAATGAGACATTGGGAAGAAGCTGAAGGAGAAGGGAGGAGAATGAAGGAGACCTCAAGATGCCTTTAGAACCATGATACTCATTATGAGAGCACTGAGTGAATGTAGGGGATAAATCCTGTATCAATTGCTTTAGATAATATAGATGATTTCTGGGACCTGCAAAAAAAGGGGGTGATGGAGCAAGGATCCTTTCACTAATAGATAGAATAGAATTTTTGGCTAATTCCTTGTAATATATGTCACATGAAAATTCTGCAGAGAAGCAAAGAGAAAGACTAAAATCTCAATTAGCAACGAGACATTGGGAATAAGCTGAAGGAGAGGGGAGGAGAATGAAGAAGGAGACCCAAGCTGCCTTATTGTCAGTGCTCTTTAGAAGCTCCCGAAGCAGATGCTTTCTCTTAGAAAGCACAAACCATGATACTCATCATGAGAGTACTGAGTGAATGTAGGGGATAAATCCTGTATCAATTGCTTTAGATAATATAGATGATTTCTGGATATTGCAAAAAAGGGGGTGATGGAACGAAGATCCTTTCACCAATAGATGGAATGAGATTTTTGGCTAATTCCTTGTAATCTATATCATATGAAGACTGCTTGAAGAGAATCAAGGTGTTTATTCTAAGATAAGAAGACTCAGGGCATATAATCTAAGTCTTCAAATATTAAAAACAATCTCTGTAGTGTAATGAACTTTACTGATTTTAGGAATCACGAGAGAATGGTTGTGAATATATTTTATGCCTGTGCACTTTTCATTTGTAAAGTAGAAATATGATGAAATCGAAAAGAACACTGGGTTTTCAGTTTGAGCATCCATATTTGAACCCAGGTTTTACGAGCTCTTTAAAGGGCTCGACAAATCCCTTTAGCTTTTTGGACCTCAGTTTCCTCATGAGTAAAAGGAAAAAGATGGAAAAGATAGATAGTAACTAATAATTACAAGGATCTTTAAAATTTACAAAGCACTCTATGAACATTAATTCATTTGAAACTCACAACCAAACTTTGAGTGTCGGTATGCTCATTTCACATGTTGACCCCAAAGGATAAAAATAAGATAGTTCCTGTCCTTCAGGAACTTATATTCTATAGGGATGATATAACATATAGACAAGTAATAAAAAGATATGAAAAAGTAATTTATAATAATAATAGGTATAATAATTATTTATAATAAAATAAGTCTAATAATTATAATAAATGTAATTTCAATATGTTGGAGATGGGTGATGGAATACCAATTGAGGACTTCAGGATGGACCTCATTTGGAAAGTGGTACCTGAACTGAGTCTCCAGTAAATGAAGGAAGGAGGAAGGAGGGGGACCATTCTATAGATAAGGGATAACCTTAGCAAAAAAGCACAGATATGGAGCATGCACTACAAACATAAAAGAGGTGAGCTTAACAGAGAATGCATGAGTAAAGATGTAAAAGTGCACGAAGAATTCCAACAATGTTAGTTAGAAACAGATTGTAAAAAGCTTTAAATAATTTTTAAAGAAGGAGTTTGTATTTTACCCTAGAGCAGAAGGGTCATAGAATTCAAAGGTAGCTGATAATATGGTGAAGAAGGTTTCTAATATAGTCAAAACTATGGCACAGTAATGGATAGATCCTGAACTTAATGTCAGGAAGACATGAATTCAAATCTTGCCTCTGAATCACACTAGTTGTATGATTCTGGGAAAATTGTCTAACTTCTCTCAGTCTCAAATGGATTGTAATATTGCTTTTAGCTCTAAATCAATGGTTCAATGAAAGAAGGGAATGAAGTCACTGAAGATTCCTTAATGAGGGAGTGACATAGTCAGATTTATATTTGAAGAATGTAAATTTTGCTGTGATGTGTAGGATGAGTAGGAATGAGAATGAAATGGAAACACTATAAGCAAGGAGACAAATCGAGGTTATTGCAATGTCCAGGTGAGGAGGAATGAAAGACTAAATTAAACTGGGTATCTGTGTCTGTATGGAATATGTTGTGGAAGTAGAATTAACAAAACTCAAACTTGGCACATTATTGGATATGAGAGGGAAGGTTGAGTGAGAGTCAAGAATTATCTGAGGTTGTAAATCTGCATTAGAATTCTGGTTGCCCCTAGCAGAAAAAGTGAAGTTGGGAGGAGGAATGAGTTTTTTTGGGAAATAAATTGCATTTGAACATATTGCATTTCCATTTCCATAGGACATCCATTTGGAAAATGTGGAACCAGATAATGTGGGATTAAAACCCAAAATAGAGCTGGGATTGGATAAATCTAGGAGACATATGCATGGAAATGATCATTGAACTCCTGAGAATTGAAAATATGTTGAGGATTAGGGAAAAGAAGAGAAGAGAAGAAAGAGAGAGAGAGAGAGAGAGAGAGAGAGAGAGAGAGAGAGAGAGAGAGAGAGAGAGAGAGAGAGAGAGAGAGAATAACAATTGGTTGGAGGAGAAAAATAATCTGTCAGAAGAGACTGAAAATGAGTGAACAGAACACTAAGAAGTTCATCAAGAAATAGCAGTGTTGCAGAAGAGAAAGAAAGAGAATGTATCTAGGAGGAGAGAGTGATCAACAAAGGAAACAACTTTGTTGGGAAGTACATGGATTGAGAAAAGATTTTTGGATTTACAATTCCAGTTGATCAATGATGGACAGAATCAGCTACATCCAGAAAAGGAATACTGGAAAATGAGTGTAAACTGTGAGCTTTTTATTTTTCTTCCCAGATTATTTTTACCTTCCGAATACAATTCTTCCTTTGCAACAACAACAACAACAAAATTCGGTTCTGCACATATATATTGTACCTAAGATATACTATAAGATATTTAATATGTATGGGAATGCCTGCCATCTAGGGGAGGGGGTGGAGGGAAGGAGGGGAAAAATTCGGAACAGAAGGGAGTACAAGGGATAATGTTGTAAAAATAAAAAAATTACCTATGCATATATACTGTCAAAAATGTCATAATTATAAAAATTAATTAAAAAAATAAAAAAGGGAGACATATGCTTGCTGAATGTGATCAACAATATCACAGGGGGTGTCTTACTAGAATCTAAATGGAAGAATTCTCTGTATGTAGGAAAGTCCTCCAGAATCTGCTTTTTGAGGATAACAATGTCATACTGACCTTGAGATTTCAATAATATTGAATCAGATCCATGTACTCTCAAAAGATGTTAGCTATCAACTTAGGCAAGGAAAATAAAATGACTGATGGATTAAAAAAAAGATTTTTGGATTTAATCAATGATGAATCATTGGTACCCTCACAAAGGAAAGTTTTTGCCTTGTGATTGAGTTGCTGGTGAGATTCCATGAAACTTAGAAGAGGATGCAAGGTAAGGAAATGGAGCCAATTAGTATATATAATTTTCTATAAGAAATTTGGCTGAGAAAAGAAAAGAGCCAAAAGAAAGAGACACAAAGTAAGACACAAAGAAAAGAGAATTAGAGAGTGGTAAGATCAAAGAAATTTTTTTTGAGTTTTTTTATTTGATTTTTTTAGGATGGGGAAAACTTGGACTTCTGTAGGTAATAGGGAAGGAGTCAATAGATTTGAAGAGACTGATGATGAGATAAAGAGAGGGAAAGATTAAATGAGGAAAGGAGATGGAATCAAGATCAGAAGGGGAGGAATTAATTTTGCTTAGAGGGCTCATATCTTTCATTGGAGATGAAGCAATGGGGAAATGAGTGAAGAATGGTGAAAAGATGTTGGAATGGAGGAAAATTGGGAGAACACAACGCATTGTGTACAAGTGTATAGAGGAATGTAAGCTCCTTGAGGGCATGTCTTGGTTTGTTTTTATATTTGTATCCCCAACACATTGCATAGGTCCTGGAAATATTATCAGGTGCTTAATGAATGAACATTAAATGAATGATGGTTCTATTTTCTCATAGATCATCACTTTTGTCAAGAGGGAGGAAAGAGGAAGTAATGAAAAGGTATGAATCTGAGATGAGGAGGTTTGGATAGCCACTGTAGGTCGTGTGACAGTACATCAGAGAACATTTAAAGGATTGTCATGAGAAATGAAAGCAAATTTAGGGATTCTGATAATTTGTAGTGGCAGTTATATTATTTCCTTCAGGTATGTTCAGAATCATGTAACTAGGAATTGAAGAAGTAAACTGATAAGGTATTTCAAGATTGGGGTTTAACAAGGCATGCCTGGAGATAGGATAAATGAGTATAGGTTAACTAGTTAAACATAGGATCAGGATTATAAAAAAGGGAAGGGAGATCAGAGCAGGGTTGGATTGATGGAGAGACTGGGGGTCATGATGAACAAGGAATAGATTTAGAAAGGGAGAGGCAGAAAAAGGAATTAAAAGACAGGTTGTGGTTGAATGGAAAAATTTCAAAATTTTGGATCTATGGTTTTTAAATTTAGGTTATATATCTCTTTTTAAAATTTTTTTTAATTTTATTTTTTTTAAATTAATTTTACAATTATAACATTTTTGACAATACATATGCATAGATAATTTTTTACAACACTATCCCTTGTACTCCCGTCTGTTCCGAATTTTTCCCCTCCTTCCCTCCACCCCCTCCCCTAGATGGCAGGCATTCCCATACATATTAAATATCTTATAGTATATCCTACGTACAATATATATGTGCAGAACCGAATTTTGTTGTTGTTGTTGTTGTTGTTTCAAAGGAAGAATTGGATTCAGAAGGTAAAAATAACCTGGGGAGAAAAACAAGAAAATGCTAACAGTTTACACTCATTTCCCAGTGTTCCTTTTCTGGATGTAGCTGATTCTGTCCATCATTGATCAATTGGAATTGGATTAGCTCTTCTCTATGTTGAAGATATCCACTTCCATCAGAATACATCCTCATACAGTATCATTGTTGAAGTGTATAATGATCTCCTAGTTCTGCTCGTTTCACTCAGCATCAGTTGATGTAAGTCTCTCCAAGCCTCTCTGTATTCCTCCCGTTGGTCATTTCTTACAGAACAATAATATTCCATAACATTCATATACCATAATTTACCCAACCATTCTCTAATTGATGGCCATCCACTTAATTTCCAGTTTCTAGCCATTATAAAAAGGGCTGCCACAAACATTTTGGCACATACAGGTCCTTTTCCCTTCTTTAGTATTTTGGATCTATGGTTAACCAATTATGGTTCATCAATTTTAGGGTATAACTATTACTATATATGGTTAAAATATTATAAATATAGCCATATATACATATACATATATGTATATGTATATATATATATATATATATATATATATATATATATATATATATATAGCTAAAATATATAAGGCTAAAATGGAACTCATGAGGCTTATTTTTTCTTCTAATATTATAACTGAGCCTCTACTGGAGTGCTTACTCTTAATAGTCATTTAATAGACACAATTACATTTTCTCAAAGCAAAGACTAAGATGCCAGAGAAAGAGTAATTTCATGACTTTCTCTCTATTAACATGGAGGAGTAGTCTGCCAAAATGCAAACAGCTTAAGTGGAAAGAATGGGTATAAAAAAAGAATACACTGTTGTTGTGGCACAAAAGCAGGAAACACATGTGTACAATAAAACTCACACCTCCAGCACTGAAAGATCCCAGTATCCTTTTTCCCTCTTATGGTATCCTCATGCTACTCCAGTAACCGGTCATTCAGGTGGACTCCCTGAGTCTGCTCCTGTATATTTTAAGCTTTGACTTCAATCTGACAGAACTAATTCTCTTTTTAATCCGTAGTTGCCTTTTTTTTCTCTACTGCCAGGGGTCACACTCCTTGGAGCTGTTTCCATCAGTACTATGTCTCCCAGTAAATAAGTTAGCCTTTTGAATGCAATTTCTTTAAGGCACAGATTGTCTGATTTTTGTCATTCTATGTGTAAGAGCCATCATAATGATTGGCACATAATGGGAAATTATTAAATACTTATTGATAGAGAAATTAATTGATTTCAGGGAATATCAATATGTTCATTAGAGCCTCCAAATTTGACTATAGGAATTAGGATGGGGAAGAAGTCAATAAGTTAGATGCTGCATGAGAAAGAAGAAATGAAGTTTGATAGATGATAGCAGCAAGAAATTGACTTGGGTGCTAAAGATATATGGAATGAACTTTAGTGGAAGATCATGAGGTTGGCAAAAGATCAGTTTGAAAATGGGAGTGAATAGTATTCTTTCTTGGTCCAAGAAAAACTATAACCTCAATATTTGAGGTAGTAGCTATGGATGTAGTGCCATCTAGGGAGAACCAGGTTTTCCTTGGTTTAAAAAGATGTATGAAGTAAAGAAATCTAGGGTAAAGGGAAATTTATTAGTAATCAAGTGGTAATTCCAATGGAACAAGATGGTGAAGAAAGATATGAACTATGAAGGGGTAGAGTTTAGTTGTTTAGGGATAAGAGATAGATACTAGGCAGAAGGGAGATTTTCCTCTCAATAGACATTAGTTTTAAGACATGGTGATAAGTAAAAAAGCATCTGAATTTTTTTCGCCATCATATGAGAAGTGACCAATGACAGAGTGGTACCTTCACTCAAATCCTATGATGACTGAATATAGAATTGGTGTGGTCTTTCTTTTCTGCTGATCTCAGTGGATCAATAATTCTTAAAGCTGAGAGATCTTAGTATTGGAGAAAGAATAAGGTGTTGATTATGTCCCTTCTTGAACTCATAATCCTCTCAAGTTCTGGTGCCTCATTCCAAGACGGCAGGGAATGAGCTATATTCTGGAGATACACTACATATGACTCAGACACTTACTTTCTGATTTCTGAAGCTTCAGAACCAAGGGTTACCATAGTATCAGTTACAGCAAATGAAGAACCTTTGAATGCTGTGGATAAATTCACTTACTCTGGCAGTATACTTTCTAGGGATGTACACATTGACAAGGAAGTTGACACATGCATTGCCAGAGCTAACCCAGTATTTGGGAGATTCTGAAGGGAAGTGTGGGAGAGGAGAGTTATTAGACTGCTTACCAAACTGTAGGTCTGCAGAGCCATTGTGCTGACCTCATTGTTGTATGCCTGTGAAACCTATGCAATGTACCAGTGCTATACCAGGAGATTGAGTCATTTCCATTTGAATTGTCTTAGGAAGATCCTGAAGATCACCTGGCAGGATAAGATACCAGATTCTGAGGTCCTTTCTTGAACTAAGCTGCCAAGCATTCCAACTCTACTGCAGAAAGTACAACTTCATCGGTCTGGCCACATTGTTTAATCACCAAAGGTATACCTACCCAAAAAACTATTTTATGGAGAACTCACACAAGGCAAGTGTTCACAAGGAGGTCAGAAAAATCAATACAAGAATACTTTCAATGTCTTTCTTAGGAATTTTGGAACTGATTATATGACATGGGAGTCTCCAGCACAGGGCTGACCAGCATGGTGTGCCCTCATCATAGAAAGTGCTGTGTTCCATGAAGAAAACAGAAATGAATTAGCTCAGAAAAAACACAACATGGGCAAAATTAGAAAATCAATTCCAAATGTTCGCAAGGACTATTTATGTTCCACTTGTTTCAGAGCATTCAGAGCTCATATTGGTCTGATCGGTCACGGTCAGACACATTAATTTGACTAACATAATGATGCTATTTTTATCTTCTTTGAGAATGAAGGATAACAACCAACATTCCAGAATGTTGGGGAATGGCACACACCCAAGATATATTTGATTCCTGGCCAGACTTGACTTACAGAAGACTTAATCCAACACCAATCTTGGCAGCAGGAATCCTAATGGCTGGATACTAGTACCCAGACACTATGTACTTCATGATTATTTAGGAGCTAGGAATCAGTTCTTCTCTCAGATGTTTTAGTACTTAGTACTTCCACAGATGGCAGTAAGTTCAAGAGAAGGAAAACTTCCATATCCTGGATTGGAGAAGGAACTGTATTAATGCTCTACCATTCCAGGTCCAACCCCGGGAACTATCACCTTATAGTTTTCCTTTCTTCTATGATTAATCTGCTTGAGAAGAATATATACAACCAATGCCTTCACTTTCTTTCTCATCCTCTCACTCCCTTTTTAACTCTGCTGTCTGGTTTCCAATTTCATTATTCGACTGGAACTACTTTCTCCAAAACTACCAATGACTTTTATTTGCCAGATCTCTTTTTTCTCTATACCATTTCATTTGGTGATCTTATTGGTTCCCATAGATTCAACTACCATATCTGAAGAGATATTTCTCAGATCTGTTTATCATCTCTTACTTCTTTGCTGACATCTAGCTTTATGTGTCCAACTTCCTACTGGACATCTTGAACTGGATATCCCATAGATATCTTAAATTCAACACATTCAAAATAGAACTCATTATCTTTCTCTCCAAACCATTCTCTTTTCCTAGCTCCCCTATTTTCATAGAGGATACCACTATCTTTTAACTTACACAGGCTCAAAACCAAGTACAAAAAGGAGGAAAAACTACATAGTATCAGCTTTGGTTAGTGGAAGTTCCCACTTGTCTGGGTGCTTGCTGGTAACAGGCTAAGGATGTTGACACTTACTTGTTGTTGACACTTTGTGTCCAGATTAAATTGTAAACTATCTTTTTAGCTCTTATTAAACTCCTTTAAAATAGAGATTCTTAACTTGATGGATAATCTCCACCCTTCCTCCCCACCTCCTTTTAAGTGACCTATGGATATATTTGAGGATATTTGTGGACTTGGATAGTAAAAAATTTATCTTTTTTCCCTTTATTTTCACTAAACTCCCACCAAAAATTGTATTTTTCCTTCAATTATGAAATTAGGCAAGAAACATTATTCTGAGAAGGGATCCATAAACTTCATGGAATCCATGAATAAAAACAGGCTAAGAATCTTTGCTTTTAAATACCCAAGAGAATAGTGCTAACTTTTGAGAAATAGGGAAAGAAGGGGACATTGAGGAAGAAGCCAAGTTCTTTCCCCTTTTCAGCTGGAAAGTAAGGACAGCTAGGACCCAATACAGAGCTCCTTTCAGCTGCAGAGCTTCTGATACTTCTCCCATTAACTGCCTTAACTTTGGATTCTATTTGGAAAAAGGCACATCCTGATTAGTGTGGAAGGTTGGCATAGATGACTTTAGAACTCTCTTCCATTCCTATTCCAACCATCTCATGTTGCAATTGAGGAAAATAAGATCCAGTGAAATTCAATAGGGTGCCCAAAATCATACAGTTGGTTGGTTGCTATCCTTAGTGCTCAAAGAGGACCAAAATGACATCACTATTTTGAAGTCAAGGGATAGTGTGTCTGAGTGTGTGTGGCATATCAGACCTATATGAGCTTGGAGGGCTCTATCACAAGTCAGGAACAAATGGTTCATATGAACATTTGAAGTGGAGATGTGGTCACCTCATGTTTCTTTTGAACTACTGAAAAGTGAATTAGAAGCATAACTAGAGTTCTAATTCAGAATCTAGGATCTTCTCCAAATCCAATGTACTTTTTATCACACTAAACTACCTTCCAAGAGCATTGTCTATGAACTTAAGATCTCACACATTGAATTTTTCCTTTGGCATTACTTGTGATCTTGAACAATAAGAAAGCAATAGCAAAGGTAATTTTTTCCATCTAGACCTCAATTTTCTTAAATGTAAAATTAGAGGTATATATGTAATTATCCCTAAGGTTCCTTTTGGCTGTCATTCCAATGATCCTATGACCAAAACACTTAGTCCCATGTGCTCATTGACTCAGGCAGGTAGGGGTGAGGGAGGGACAGAAGGAAGAAGAATGATTCTTCAGCAGCTATTTTTAAATTAAAAGAAAATATCCTGAGGCTTATATATACTCAATCTATAAACACACTCCACTTGGGCCAGAAATAGAACTGAAGGTTTTTGTGCCCTTACAAAATGTGAAAATTGTCCCCCTTGTAGTTTACTGTCTATTCAAGTTTTTGACTCTCCACTGTAATGTTGAATTTATCATAAAATAAATATCTATGGGTGGCTAAATTGAATTTTCTGGAATTAAACTTCTCCTGACTTTTCCCTTTTTAGGTTGTTCTTAATGGTAGTTTGATAGGACTGGGAGAAAGCAATGAAATGGAGATTTTTTAAAAAATCAAATAAATTCTTCAAATCTTCACAGCTAAAGTCGTCAGTTATGCCTTAAAATGTGAAGCTGTCCAAATAGCTATTTTTGAAAAGAATGATCAGAGGAACGACTCTGAAGGTAATAGTAAAATTTATCAAGAAAAAAAATGTGGCACAAGTTCCCATTTTCTTGGACTGTTTTGAGAGACATGATGCATCTCAACCATCTTCCAAAGCAGAGTCAACATTGGGAAGAGGTCAGGGCCTTGAGGACTCACTCACAGTACTTGCTGCCATAGGATCAAAGTTTTAAGGTTGGAAGAAATTTAGTTCATCCCCCTCATCCTGAAGATAAGGTCATTGAGGATGAGAGACATTAAGTGTCTTGTCCAAGGTCTTTAAGTGTCGGAAGCAATATTTGATCCTAGGTCTTCAGGATCCATCAGGTCTGCTGTACCAAGTCTTTTAGCAATGTAGAAACATTTGAACTTAGAACCATTAGTAAGAATAATAATTAAAATAGGTTATTACCAGATGGTGTGCTTCCTCCCCCCAGTGGCCAAACTCTTGGTATGCTCCTCCCTGGCCTTATTCCTCTCCTAAATTGTCTGTTAATAGAATCAACCTCAAGGTGTCACATCTCCACTTCTATAGTTCCCATCCTCCTTCCTTTTCTCCCCCCAACTATTCCAATTGAATTAAAGGTATTTTTTTATACCACTTGCCTCAAGAGAGAAATTGCTATTTACAACTTTGCCCCACTGCATTTCTAAATTTGGAGAAGGCAAACAATATGTTAATGAAATTGCAGAATCATAAAAGAAGTACCTCATAAATGTGAATTATTGTTATGTTTATTATTATAATTATCAATAGCAAGGTTACTTTGTCTATTTTAACCAGTGCTAGTGGTTAAGTATTCTTTCCATATAATGACTAAAAGTGAGCAGCCTTTGGTTAAGTATTAGGTGGTCTCTGAATGTTTTATTTTACTCCAATTTTGAATCTTAGTCTTAGTCAGGCCTGGCCTGAAATAGTGACCAAACATTGATCTTGAGGTGGATGTGTCCAGGCTTGAAGATGACTTTGCAAATTCAAGAAGTTGAAAAGGTCTGGGACCAGTAGGTGGAGCTGATTAGTAGTAGAGGAAATTACTGAATTGGAGCACCTACCATTGACCAGAAAAGGCCTGACTTGCCAGAAGATAAAGACTTTGAGGGACACAGTGCAGAACAGAGGTGAAATATAAAATACCTAATCAGCATTTCCGCAAACTACGTAGTGGATTTATCAGCAGATTGCAACAGTAGTTAAAAGTTTCAAGTCATTGATTGCTTTGACAGTCATGTCCCATATCCTGATGTTAATAGCAGGTAAATGAGCTTGCTTTTCTGAACTGATAACTTAAAATTTCTTAAATCCCCAAATACAAAATGGTGATAATAATAGCATTTATCTTAAAGGCCTATGTTCAGGATCAGAAGAGATTCCATACAAAGTGCACTGTGAAGCTTATAGATGGGAAGAGATATGTATATATGCTATGCATATATATATTATATATACTCATATGCACAACTATGAGTATATTCATAAATATATAGCTGGTATTTATACAAAATGCTATATAATATTTTTATATGTGCATATATCTTTTTATATTTATACTTACATATGTATCTCTCTCTCTCTCTCTCTATATATATATATTAGCTATTATTATTAAAAGGAGCTAGATAGTTCAGTAGTAGAAAGTGCTAGACTGTCAGATTTAGTAAGAACTGAGTTCAAATCTTGTCTCAGGTAAGCTTATTATAGGCTGTGTGCCTCAGTTTCTTCACCTGAAAAATCAGGATAAATAGGAATCATCTGTTGTGGTTGTTTTGAGGATCAAATGATAGAATATCCGTAAAACATTTTGCAGACCTTAAAATGTTCTATAAATGTTAGGTATTATTAAACAAAGAGGCATTTTGAAGGTTCTAGTAAGAGTAGATTTGTAGAGATAGAGGAGTCGTTAGGGTAGTTTGCCTACTGGTAGAATGGCAGGGAATTAGCATGGAGATCCTATTATGGCAGGTGGTGGATGTCTCAGAAGGGAACACATTTACAATGTAATTGGGTCCAGACTGGGAGTAACCAAGTGCTATTGTGAGGAAAGTGATTTGTAAACCATAAAATACCACATAAGAGACACAATGAAAGATAATTAAGGATTTCTTTGAGCTTTTAGAACCGGTTTCACTAGACTCCTGAAGGGAATGGAAATAGGGAAGACAGAACCCAGAACTCCATCTTTGAATTTCAGTCTTGAATGGTCATATCTCTGTCAGCTTCTTACTAGTAAATAAAACATCTGCTTATTATTCATTACACAGATGAGAATCTGCCTCAGATTACAGTCTTGTGCCCTTGTTGAGAAAACTCATAATTATTATTATGCTGAACATTTATTGGTAGAGTTGGGTAATTACTATTATGATAAATGGATATCAAAGTAGGAAATGAAATGCCTTACTGCCAGATTTCCACATTAAGGTCAACTATTGACTTTTAGTCCTATTTGGAAGCAAGTCATCTGTCTTTGGAACACTTTATTTTCTATCTCTTCTCTCAAAAAATTAAAGATGAATGTATCAGTGAAGTTCACTTAGATAATAGTTTGTGGTTGAGTTAGAGTCACAAGAAGTATGGTAGAGCATCAATATTTTCCCTAAAAGGCACAAGTACAACCTAATTTCAGGGAGTACTGAAGAGGAATTTGAATGTAGATTAAAGGAGGACCAAGGTAGATTGAGTAGAGGGCAATGGCTTCTATAATTGGACCTGTATTTTCTCTTTCCAGATAGTCAGCAGAGAAGTCTTTGTCTTTCCTTGCCTCTGTTTCTCCCTCCTTCCCAACACTTTCTTTTGTTGGGAAAGAAGTGATTTTTTTTTCTATTAACACCCAATTATTAAATTAGGATTGAAGTTTTTTTTCCCCCCTATTTCCTCACTCAGCCAGTCTCCAAAGGACAAGGCTGATTGATGAGATTGGCCAAATCTTCTGAGTCCTTGATCTGTGATTCTGGGCAGACCCCACCTAACCAGGGGTTATAGATCTACAGAATCTAATATACATGCATTCCAGCCTTAAAGTGAGTCTATGATCTTGTATCCCTCTACTGCAGCCCAGAGAAACTCAGCTCAGGAAGGAGAAAATCAACCAGAAGGATCTTGGTAGAGATAGATTTCTTTGTCCACATTGTTGAAGTGACTGAGTCTCATGATCAAGTCATGTTCTCAAGAGGAGGAATTGAAAACTTTTAGTTCATCTCTTCATTAACAGGTCTAATCCCTCATTAATTATTCACCAATCATGGCTGATTTTTACCTGTCTGGGGCACCTCCTTTTCCAAAGATTTTAAAGTATTTTGGTATTTCCATGGTTTTGTCTTTGGCTACTGAGAAAGACCACTGACCATAAATTTATTGATTATCAGTGAGCCTAATTAATAAATTGATTATTAGAGACTCTATCCTTGGACTTCTCATTCATCTCAGTTGCTTAAATAAACAGCTTTGGAAATTATGATTGTATGAGATTATTGGATCCAAACTAAGGACTCCACCTTTAGAAAACAGTTTTTAAGCTTGCATAGAATAATATGTAGTATTTTGTTACATCCATCTATACAGACCTCTCAGCAAATGAATTCATGCTGTGCCCAGATCAACTTCTCTATTTATCTTCTATCTTTAGTCACATTCCAAGAATAGACAGGGAAAATGGCCTTTACAGAACTTCTAATTTACAATTAAGCTTCTAGCTACCAAACCATTCTTGCCTTATGCTCACATTGCTTATAAGAACAATCAGTAAGGCTGATCTTTGATTCTATGCCAGCAACCTCAAAGGACAACTCAGAGGGCATAGACTGAATGACACATGTTTTTACTATGTGTTATTTTAATTATGATAAATTACTCTTTGGAAGTTGACTCTGCTAGTAAAGTGTTACAAGAAGACTGAAATAAATGCTCTTTTGTTATGTAGCTGTGCCAGTTAAGGAACCAGCTGGCATAGCTAAGAAGCATGTCAGGGCTTAGTACTATAAAAACATTTTCAGAAAAATGCACATTTGAGAGGGACCTGGGGAATCCTATTTATAGATGAATTTTAAAACTCCATACTACTTTAAGGACATGGACAGCCAAGTGACATAATGTATAGAGCATCAAGTCTGCAAATAGAAAAACCTGAGTTCAAATACTAGCCATGTGACCCTGGAAAATCACTTAACTCTGCCTCAGTTTCTTCACTTATAAAATAAGCTAGAGAAGAAAATGGCAAACAACTCAAATATCTCTGCCAAAAAAATCCCAAATGGGATCACAAAAGTTGGATAGAACTGAATAATATTTAACTACATCAAAATGTACTGAAGAGAAATCAATTTCTCAGTTAGAAACCTTGTGAAAAAGACATGATTTTCAGATAATTTTCACAAATGCTAGAAAGAACTTTTTCTAATTCATTCATTTTGTAAATGAGGAAACTAAGGTCCAGAAAAATGAAATAATTTGTCTAAGATCAAACAAGTAGTTAGTGACAAGAGAAGGGTCAGTTCTATGGGAGTTTTCAGACCCTGTCAATCAGTTACATTAAGCTGGAGCAACAAGGAATGAAGTCTAAGTATTCCCTAGAGGAAAAGATCGTAGAATTTTAGTTAGTAGTCTCTTTTAGAGACTCTTTTATTATACTGATAGTAAAAATAAATAAATAAATAAATGTCTCAGAGTGGTAAAAGTAACTCTATATCTATATCTGAGAAAGCATATGGAATAGTTAGTTGAAAAGCTCAGTTTATGAAGCTAAGAAAAAAGGTTAATTTTACATAGATAAGTGAATTGGGAAGGAAAATAGGAGATTAGAAAAATTCTTCCGTCAAGTATTTCACTTTTATGTTCTAAGATCAAGTGCCTAGTCCACAGGAGAGCTGTAGGCCTTAGTGGTCCTTAGTGAAAACTTTTAGCATATTCATTTAAAGAATATGGATTTAAATTTAAAGAGGCATCTGAGTGTAATGAAAAGAGAGAGCTGGGTTTAAGAGAAATCTTTGTGCAAACCCAATCATTCTTTAGTATAAGATTATTTAGTTTCCAATTATTTTTTGGTCTATTTTCCCCTGGCTTTTTATTAAATGTTATTTTGATTGCATTATGGTCTGAAAAGGATGCATTTACTATTTCTGCCTTACTGCATTTGATTTTGAGGTTTTTATGCCCTAGTATATGATCAATTTTTGTATAGGTTCCATGAACTGCTGAGAAGAAAGTATATTCCTTTCTGTCTCCATTTAGCTTTCGCCAAAGATCTATCATATCAAACTTTTCTAGTATTCTATTTACCTCTTTGACTTCTTTCTTATTTATTTTGTGGTTTGATTTATCTAATTCTGATAGTGCAAGGTTGAGATCTCCCGCTATTATAGTTTTGCTATCTATTTCCTCTTGCAGCTCTCTTAATTTCTCTTTTAAGAATTTAGATGCTGCACCACTTGGTGCATACATGTTTAATATTGATACTGCTTCACTATTGATGCTTCCCTTTAGCAGGATATAATGCCCTTCCTTATCTCTTTTAATTAGATCAATTTTTGTTTTTGCTTGATCTGAGATGAGGATGGCTACTCCTGCTTTTTTGGTTTTGCCTGAAGCATAATAGATTCTGCTCCACCCTTTTACTTTTAGTTTGAATGTCTCATCCTGTTTCAGGTGTGTTTCCTGTAAACAACATATAGTAGGATTCTGACTTTTAATCCAGTCTGCTAACTGCTTCCTCTTTATGAGGCAGTTTGCCCCATTCACATTTATGGTTAGAAGGACTAATTCTATATTGCTTGCCATCCTATTAATCCCTGCTTATGCTTTTCCCCTTTCCTTCCCTTTTACCCTCCTATCCAGTATTAAACTGGTAAACACCACTTGCTTTTCACAGCCCTCCCTTTTTAGGATCCCTCCCCCACCTTAAAGATCCTCCCCTTATTTTATCCCTTTTCCTCGAAATTACTGTATTCCCTTCCCCTTAGCTTACTCCTTCCCTTTCACTTTTCAATGAAGTGGAAGAAGTTTCACCATAAATCGAATATGTCTATTGATACACGCTATGTTCATCTCCCTCCTTTCTTTCTCTCAGATATAATAGGTTACCTTTGCCTCTTCATGAGATGTAGTACCACCACTTTATACTTTTTTATGATATAATCTCCTTTCCACCTCTAGTTTCTAAGACAAATTGTACATATGTTCTTTACATATTTTTTTGACAGAAGTATAGTTCTCAAGATTTCTTTTTACCTTTTTTAGAAGTCTCTTGAGTTCTGTATTTGAAGATCAAACCTTTTATGTAGGTCTGGTTTTTTCATCAAAAATAGATGGAATTCATTTATTTCGTTAAATGTCCATCTTCTTCCCTGGAAAATGATGCTCATTCTTGCTGGGTAAGTCACTCTTGGCTGCATACCAAGTTCCTTAGCCTTTCGGAATATCATGTTCCAGGCCCTGCGTTCTTTTAATGTGGACACTGCTAGATCCTGTGTTATCCTTATTGTGGATCCTCCATATCTGAATTGTTTTTTTCTAGCAGCTTCCAATATCTTTTCCTTTGTCTGATGGTTCTTGAACTTGGCCACTATATTTCTTGGCGTTTTGATTTTAGGGTCCCTTTCAGTAGGTGATCGATGAATTTTCTCAATGTCTATTTTACCCTCTGTTTCCAAAACGTCTGGGCAGTTCTCTTTGATAATTTCCTCGAAAATGGTGTCCAAGCTCTTTTTTTCCTCCCATTTTTCAGGGAGTCCGATTATTCTCAAATTGTCTCTCCTGGATCTGTTTTCCAGGTCTGTTGTCTTTCTGGTAAGGTACTTGACAGTCTTTTCAATTGTCTCATTTCTCTGGTTTTGCTTGACTCCCTCTTGGTTTCTCCTTGAGTCATTCATTTCTACTTGTTCCAGTCTAATTTTCAATGATGTATTTTCTTCACTCACTTTTTTTATATCTCTTTGTAATTGTCCAATTGAGTTTTTATCTTCTATGGAATTTTTTTCCATTGTATTTTTTAGAGAGCTGATTTCTTTTTCCAGCTCTCTAATCCTGTTTTCCTTGGAGTTGTTTACCTTTTCCAGCTCACTAATCTTGTTTCTCAATGATTTGATTTCTTTATCCATTCTGTCTTTGAATGCATGGGATGACCTCTCCAGGCTCTCCTGCCAAGCCTCCCTTTCCTTTTCCCATTTCTCTTCCAGCTCTGTTGTGAGAGCCTTTTTGATTTCCTCTATGAGGTTCTTTTGTATTGAGGAGCAGCTTATATCCCTCCCAGGGGATACATCTGGGGACATTCTGTTCCTAGTCTCTTCAGCATTTGAAGTCTGCTCCCTCTCCACACAGAAGCTGTCAATGGTTAGAGCCCTTTTGAATTTTTTGTTCATTTTGTCAGAGTAGGAATCAAAGAAAACAAACTGACAAGAGAAACAATTGGTCTGTTTTGCGGGGGATAGGGCTGGATGGTATTAATGGGCTTCCTCTACAGACTGGGGGTAGGGCAGCAGAGAGGCACTAACAGAACAGCAATGACTGTACTGAGTCTGCGCTCTGAGGCTCTGAGAACGCACCGAGTCAGTCCAGGTGGGGGTTGGGGGTGGCCGGGCTCTGAGAGACGCTGGCTTTCTGGGGTTTTAATCTTCACCTCCAGTGTTTACACCCTCTCCACCGCTCCTGGCTTGCTGCCAAGACGGAGCATCCACACTGGGGCAAAAGCCCTTTCACAAAAACGACAGAGATCACACCCCTCCCCCTCCGGTCTGAGCTGTGTGAGCTGCCTGTCTTGCTCTGGCTGTCTGCCCTCAGTCTGCGCCCAGTCTGATTGACCCTCCCCCGAACAAACACAGACCTTTTCTGGCGACTTTCAAGGATGTCTTCTCTTGGTGATAATTTGTGGATTTCTTTCTGGGTCAAGCATTAAGTCAGAGGCTTGTCATGAAGTAAGTTCTGAGAGAAAACGAGGAGCTCAAGCAGCTGTCTGCCTCCACGCCGCCATCTTGGCCGGAAGTCAACCCTATCTCTTATACAGAGTGTCTATGAGTTCCCCGGAAAGTTACTAAAACTACAAGTTGCAGAAAAGTTGCCAATCTGCATTAGTAGTGGATATTTCCACCCCCCAAAGTTCCCTGTATCAATGAAGTCAGAAATCAAGTTTCCATTCCCCTCTAAAAGAACACAACTTGAATGTAATTTTGATCACACCATAATCTAGTCTTGTATCAATATGCCCCTGTACCCTTATTTTAAGGCCTTTTGAGGTTGAAGACACCATTTCTGGAACCAAATCAAGTTTAGTCCACAGTAAATGAATGAAAAATAACCCCAGCAACAACCCATTACATTGTTTTTGCTTTTGATCATGAAAAACCCTTGGAAAATGTGAAGGAATGGAACTTTTTTGATTGTTGCTCACTTTTGTACATGTGGGGCCGAGATGGTTGATTTCTCATGTTGTGAATTTAATTTTGGCTGTCCATGACAATCTGGCCTGACCAGTACTCTCCTTTGGGTAAGGTTTATTTATTTATTTATTTATTTATTTATTTATTTATTTATTTATTTATTTATTTTGGGTATTTGTTAGGATTCTTACAAGACACTGTCAGTTATCTAATTTAGCCTGGTACTTAATAGTTCTCTAGTTCACTAATGTACTTAGTACTTATTAGAGTTCTACAAGATTCACACCTTTAAGAGAGCATATATAAGCTAGGAGCCTCAACCAGGATTCAGTCCTGAACATTCAGAAGTCAGAGAAGAGAAGCTATGAGCCTCAGCCAGGATTAAGTCGAGGAGATTCACAAGCCAGAGAAGGCAGCTTAAGCTCTCAGAACCAAGACTACAGAAGGCCTCTAAGAAAACTAGCTGAGCCCCAAGTGAAGGAGATAAGACTTTGAAGGAGATGATAAAGGATTTGGACTGGCTGCATTCAGGGTGATTACACTGAATTAAAACTAAGACTGCCTCCAGAAGCCCCACAAGAAATCTGCTCCCAGAGAACATTACACTTTAGAGAAGAATATTACATGTATTTCTTATGAAAAAATGTCCCTAACATCTTGTCAAACATAATAAAAAATGTAGTGATTTGGATATGTGTGTGGGGAGTATGTCAGCTTCCAGTCCTTCTGTTGTGAAGATGAAGAAATGAAACAGAAAAAAAAGTAATTGCCAAACATTTATTAATTGATTTCCATAGTCCAATTATTTCAACAAGAATGTCCCCAAGATAGTATCAATTAGCCTCAAAGGGTTATGGGTTGATGGGTCTTGTCCTAGGGTCTAAGGGTACCTGTACAGTCCTCCACACATTTTCCACTATACATTGTCCCTTCCTCCTAATTAACTCTGGTAGGTTCCAGGTACCAATCACTAAGGCAGATCTTCAGAATTCTCTGAGTTGGTTTCATGACGAGCTGAAATTCCCAGAGGTGCAAAGATCTACAACCCTCTCAAGGACTAGGGGAAAGAACTAAAGTACTACAGACTATACTAGACATCTACTTATATATGTATTTGAAATTTGAGTTGTGGAGCTTTTTAAGAAACACTTTGATTTTGCTTCATGATCTTGTTTGTAGTCTCTTGGCTATTTATTTATTTTGAGAAACAGTCCTGAATCCAAATCTTCTTAATTTTTAAATGATCAGATCTCAAATTTTAACATTTATTCCAATTATCGACTGCCTTCACGAGTGAACTGTCTAAAATGGCAAAAAATGAAGCTTTAAGGTTACAATGGGAGGTGACTCCCACTCAAGATGTAATCTGGGTTGAAGGAAAGCTGAATTTTGTTTTCAGAGAAATCTTAATTTGTACATGCTTTTAGAAATCGACATAGCTTCAAGCCTAATTGTCCCATTCAAGGAAGAATCCCAGATCTTGATTCTTGTGTTAACTCTGACGATCGGATGAACAATCGAGTGCAGACCCCCCTCAAGTTCCTTAATGCTGTTTCTTAAAGAACACCACATCTGCATCAAAGACTGAAGGCATTCGGTAGTAAAGAACTACAAGAAAGACTGAAGAAAGAAAGTTAGATTAAGCTTTTTTTTGGGGGGGGGCAGAATTCTCCCCGCACCCACTTATTTGGACAGAAAAGAGTTTTCCCATAACCAAAAAGAACTTGTGCTTGATCAATTACTTGGTACACGGTGTTTTCCATTTCCTGTTGTCTAAACTTTGGTAAGCGATCAGACTTTGACAACTTCTCCTATGGACGATATTGGGACCTTTGTTCTTGAATATATTCATACAGTGGGCTGGAACGAACAATTGGTTTAGAAATTTGACGGTAGCTAAAATCCTGCACTTGCCTACGATTCTTGTCTTCTTCCCTAGACTGCCTGTCTCGGAGCTCGCCCCGCGTTTGCGCGTCGTACTCTTGACGGTACCGCTGCCCTTCTCGCTCCTGTCTGCGCAGCGGCTCGTCGCCGACTCTCCTCTCTCGCTCCTGGCGCCTCTGCTCGCGTTCCTGTTCTAGCTCTTGTCTGCGGAGCTGTTCTTCCTCACGGAATCTCCTGGCCGGCTCCTGGCGTCTCTGCTCCTGGCGTCTCTGCTCTCGTTCCTGCTCCAGCTCTTGTCTGCGGAGCTGTTCTTCCTCACGGAATCTCCTGGTGGGCTCCTGGCGTCTCTGCTCCCGTTCCTGTTCTAGCTCTTGTCTGCGGAGCTGTTCTTCCTCACGGAATTTCCTGTCCCGCTCCTGGCGCCTCTGCTCCCGTTCCTGCTCAAGCTCTTGTCTGCGGAGCTGTTCTTCCTCACGGAATTTCCTGTCCCGCTCCTGGCGTCTCTGCTCCCGTTCCTGTTCTAGCTCTTGTCTGCGGAGCTGTTCTTCCTCACGGAATTTCCTGTCCCGCTCCTGGCGCCTCTGCTCCCGTTCCTGCTCAAGCTCTTGTCTGCGGAGCTGTTCTTCCTCGCGGAATTTCCGGTCCCGCTCCTGGCGCCTCTGCTCCCGTTCCTCCTCTAGCTCTTGTCTGCGGAGCTGCTCTTCCTCACGAAATCTCCTGGCCGGCTCCTGGCGTCTCTGCTCCGGTTCCTGTTCTAGCTCTTGTCTGCGGAGCTGTTCTTCCTCGCGGAATTTCCTGTCCCGCTCCTGGCGCCTCTGCTCCCGTTCCTCCTCTAGCTCTTGTCTGCGGAGCTGTTCTTCCTCACGGAATCTCCTGGCCGGCTCCTGGCGTCTCTGCTCCCGTTCCTGTTCTAGCTCTTGTCTGCGGAGCTGTTCTTCCTCACGGAATCTCCTGGCCGGCTCCTGGCGTCTCTGCTCCTGGCGTCTCTGCTCCCGTTCCTGTTCTAGCTCTTGTCTGCGGAGCTGTTCTTCCTCACGGAATTTCCTGTCCCGCTCCTGGCGTCTCTGCTCCTGGCGTCTTTGCTCCCGTTCCTGTTCTAGCTCTTGTCTGCGGAGCTGTTCTTCCTCACGGAATTTCCTGTCCCGCTCCTGGCGCCTCTGCTCCCGTTCCTCCTCTAGCTCTTGTCTGCGGAGCTGTTCTTCCTCACGGAATCTCCTGGCCGGCTCCTGGCGTCTCTGCTCCCGTTCCTGTTCTAGCTCTTGTCTGCGGAGCTGTTCTTCCTCACGGAATTTCCTGTCCCGCTCCTGGCGTCTCTGCTCCTGGCGTCTTTGCTCCCGTTCCTGTTCTAGCTCTTGTCTGCGGAGCTGTTCTTCCTCACGGAATTTCCTGTCCCGCTCCTGGCGTCTCTGCTCCTGGCGTCTCTGCTCCTGGCGTCTCTGCTCCCGTTCCTGTTCTAGCTCTTGTCTGCGGAGCTGTTCTTCCTCACGGAATCTCCTGGCCGGCTCCTGGCGTCTCTGCTCCCGGCGTCTCTGCTCCCGTTCCTGCTCCAGCTCTTGTCTGCGGAGCTGTTCTTCCTCACGGAACTTCCTGTCTTGTTCTAGACGTCGTCTCCTTTCTTCTTCTACCGCTTGCTGGAGACTTTGCTCTTGCTCTCGGAATTTCCGGTCTCGTTCCTGCCTGCGTCTCTGTTCTTGCTCTAGTTCTTCTTCCCTCAGCTGCTCTTCTCTGGGGAATGCCCTATCTCGTTCTTGGCGGCGTCTCAGCTCTTGTTCTCGTTCCTGGCGACGGAGCTGCTCTTCCTGACGAAAGGTTCTGTCTTGTTCTTGCCGCCGTCTCAGTTCTTGCTCTCGCTCCTTCCCGAAGAGCTGCTCTTCCTCTTGTTCCTGCCTGCGTCTCCGTTCCTCTCTTTGCTGCCGGAGCACGCTCTCCTCCTCCTGGAACTGCCTGTCCCGGGCCTCCTGGGAGCCCCGTTCCTTACGGTATTGTCTGTCTCGTTCCTCAGGGTAGAGCTCTTCCTCCTCCTCCTGGAATTGCCTGTCTCGGGGGAGTCTTTTCCTTCTCTCTTGGTCTGGTCTGCGAAATTCCTGCTCCTCACGGAACTTCCTGTCTCTGCTCTGACGAAATCTTTTCTTTTCTTCATATTCCTCTTGTTCCTCTCGGGACAACGGCTCTTCCTCCAAGAATTTCCCGTCTTGCTCCTGGAGGCGTCTCCTTTCCTGTCGGAGCCTCGGTTCTTCTTCCCGGGATAGCTCATCCCTTTCTTGGAGACGTTGTTTCTCCGCCTCTCGTTCCTGCCTGGGTCTCCGTTCTTCCTGCTCGTCCTGATAGAATTGCCTGTCCTGTCCCCGCCGAGATTTCTCGTCCCGGAACTGTCCGTCCAGGTCTCCACGACCATACTCGTCGTCATCATTTGCTGGCCAGTCTCGGACTTGAGAATCTTCTTGTTCCCAATCCCTCTGTTCATCCTCCCTACGTTTGGAGTAAAGCCTTCTGTTACGTGCTTCATTTTCCTTCTGGGGCTGCCACTGCCATTTCAGACGCCGGCTCTGGGCTTCCTCACGGGATGGCAGGTCACTCTCCTGTTCCTGGAATTCCTCGCTCTCAGGATATTCTTCTTCTCTCTCCTGAAAGCTGAGCTCCTCCTCTTCCTCCTCCTCCTCTCGGTATTGCCGATCTCGCTGCGGCAGGCGCGGCCTTTTCTCCTCTCGCTCTAGTCTCTTCTCTTCCTCCGCCTGGAGCTGTTCTTCCTCCCGGTACTGTCTGTCCCGCTTTGCCTGGCGCCTCCTCTTCTCTAGAGCCGCACGTCTCTTTTCCACCTCCTGTTCCAGGCGTTGGAGCTGCTCTTCCTCCTCTTGGAGCTGTTCTTCCTCCTCCTGGAGCTGTTCTTCCTCACGGTACTGTCGCTCCCGCTGCTCCCGGCGCCTCCTCTTCTCTTCCCGCTCTAGACGCTGGAGTTGCTCTTCCTGCTCCTGGAGCTGTTCTTCCTCACGGTACTGTCGGTCCCGCTGCTCCTGGCGCCTCCTCTTCTCCTCCCGCTCCAGACGCTGGAGCTGCTCTTCCTCCTCTTGGAGCTGTTCCTCCTCCTGGCGCTTCTCTCTTTCCCGGTACTGTCCGTCCCGCTGCTTTTGGCGCCTTCTCTTCTCTAACTTCTCACGTCTCTTTTCTACCTCCTGTTCCAGACGTTGGAGCTGCTCCTCCTCCTCCTGGAGTTGTTCTTTTTCTTCCTGAAGCTTCTCTTCCTCACGGTACTGTCTGTCCCGCTGCTCCTGGCGCCTCCTCTTCTCCAGCTCCTCACGTCTCTTTTCTAATTCCTGTTCCAGGCTCTGGAGCTGTTCTTCCTCCTCTTGAATCGTCTCGCCTTCCGGGTATTGTCTACCACCCCGTTCCTCCTGGCTCCTCCTTTTTTCTAAAGCCTCTCGTCTCTTTTCTACCTCCCTTTCCAAACGCTGGAGCTGCTCTTCCTCCTCTCGGAGCTGTTCTTCCTCCTCCTGGAGCTGTTCTTTCTCTCGGAACAGTCTGTCCCGCTTCACCTGGCGCCTCTTCTTCTCTAACCCCTCACGTCTCTTTTCTACCTCCCGTTCTAGACGTCGGAGCTGCTTTTCCTCCTCCTTGAGTTGTTCTTCCTCCCGGTACTGTCTGTTCCGCTGCTCCTGACGCCTTCTCTTTTCTAATTCCTCACGTCTCTTTTCTACCTCCTGTTCCAGGCGCTGGAGCTGCTCTTCCTCTTCTTGGAGCTTGTCTTCCTCCCGATACTGTCCGTCCCGCTGCTCCTGGCGCCTTCTCTTCTCTAATTCCTCACGTCTCTTTTCTACCTCCTGCTCCAGGCGCTGGAGTTGCTCTTCCTCTTCCTGGAGCTGTTCTTCCTCTCTGTTCTGTCTGTCTCGCTGCTCTTGGCGCCTTCTCTTCTCTAGCTCCTCACGTCTCTTTTCTACCTCCTGTTCCAGACGTCGGAGTTGCCTTTCCTCCTCCTGGAGCTGTTCATCCTCCCGGTACTGTCCATCTCGCTCTTCCTGGCGTCTCCTCTTCTCTAACTCCTCACGTCTCTTTTCTACTTCCTGTTCCAGACGTCGGAGCTGTTCTTCCTCCTTCCGGAGCTTCTCTTCCTCCCGGTACTGTCCGTCCCTCTGCTCCTGGCGCCTTCTCTTCTCTAGCTCCTCACGTTTCTTTTCTACTTCCTGTTCCAGACGTCGGAGTTGCCTTTCCTTCTCCTGGAGCTGTTCTTCCTCCCCGTACTGTCCATCTCGCTCGTCCTGGCGTCTCCTTTTCTCTAACTCCTCACGTCTCTTTTCTACCTCCTGTTCCAGACGCTGGAGCTGTTCTTCCTCCTCCTGGAGCTGTTCTTCCTCCCGGTACTGGCTGTCCGGTTGTTCCTGGCGCCTTCTCTTCTCCTCCCGTTCCAGGCGCTGGAGCTGCTCTCTCTCCTCCTGGAGCTTCTTTTCCTCCCGGTACTGTCTGTCCCGCCGCTCCTGGCGCTTCCTCCTCTCTAAGGCCTCACGCCTCTTTTCTACCTCCTGTTCCAGGCGCTGGAGCTGCTCTTCCTCCTCCTGGAGCTCTTCTTCTGCTCTGAGCTGCCTCTCTCTTTGCTCCCGACGTTCCTGCTCGCGTGCCTGTTCGGAGGGCTTGGAGTAGAGGCGGCTTCGGCGTCTCTCGGCTTCTATTTCTGGCAGCCACTGGACTTTGAGGTCGCGGCGCCGCTCCTCCTCTTGGCGCTGCCGGTCGCGTATCTGTCGCCGGCGAGCCTGCTCCTCTTCACGCCGCTGCCTTTCCTGCTCTTCCCGGAAGCTGTCGTAGTCTCCATCCCGCAGCTGCCCGAACCTGTCCTGACGCTGCAGAGCCTCTTCCTCGCGCAGCTGCCTCTCGCGCTCCTGACGCCGCTGTCTCTCCTCTGGCTCCTGGCGCCGTCGGAGCTGCTCTTCCTCTTGCCGGAGCCGCTCTTCTTCGCGATACAGCTGTCCGCGCCGCTCCTGGAGCGGTCTCCTCTCGCGCTCCTCTTCCTCTCGCAGCTGCCTCTCCCTCTGCGCCCGACGTTCCTGCTCAGAGGGCTTGGAGTAGAGCCGGTTTTGACGTCTCTCAGCTTCTTCTTCTGGCAGCCACTGGATTTTGAAGTCGCGGCGCCGCTCCTCCTCTTGGCGCTGTTGCCGACGAGCCTGCTCGTCTTCACGCCGCTGTCTTTCCTGCTCTTCCCGGAAGCTGTCGTAGTCTCCATCCCGCAGCTGCCCGAACCTGTCCTGACGCTGCAGAGCCTCTTCCTCGCGCAGCTGCCTCTCGCGCTCCTGACGCCGCTCTCTCTCCTCTCTCTGCTGTCGGGGCCTCGCCTCTTCCTCCAGGAACTGGCCATCCTCCTGTCGGCGGGGCTCGGAGTAGAGTTTGTTCTGCCGCCCTTGAACTTCCCTTTCGAGCTGCCACTGCAGCCGGAGGCCGCGGCTCTCCCCCTGCTCGCGGGCCTGCCTTTCTTCCCGCCGTCTCAGCCGGGGCTCTTCCTCCAAGCTTTGCGCTGCGCGCTCCTGCCTTCTTTCTTCCTGGCGCTCTCTCTGCCGCTCCCTTTGCTGCCTCTCCTGCTCGCGTTTTCCGTACCCTTCTTCTGCGCGCTCCTGTCTCTTCTCGCGGCGGCGAAGATCTTGTTCTAGCTCTTGTCTCCGTTTCTGCTCCCCGTCTCGAACCTGCCTGTCTCTCTGTTTTTCCCTTCCGGGTCTTTGCAGCTGCTCGTCCTCCAAGCGCTGTCTCTCGCGCTCCTGGACCTGCCGCTCGCGCTCCTGGACTCTCCTTTCCAGTTTCTGGAGCCGCCTTTCTTGTTCTTGTTCCCGCGGCTGCTCTTCCTTAGAGGCCCTCGGCCTCTCCCGCTGCTGGCGCCCTTCACTTCGCTGCCTCTCGCGTTCCTGTTGTTCGGCTTGCCGCAGCTCTTCTTCCTCTTGGAGTTGCCTCTCCTGGGCTTCGCGCTTCCTCTGGGTTTCCTCTCGCTTGACTCTTCTTTTCTCTTCGTTCCCCGTGGCCTGGCTGAGCGCATAATAACAAGCTTGAGCTATTTTGAACAATAGCAAAAGAAACTCTTTGAAATCCACAAACCCATTACAATCTCGATCTAGAAGCTGCAGGACCAGGTCCACAGTCTCGGGGTCATGTGGTCTCTGTAGGAAAATAAAGGAAAAAGACAATTTTTGACGATCTAAAGAGGGTTTCCGAATCCCTAGAGTTTTAAGCTACCCATCATGCTCTGCGACGTCTTATCTAAGAGATTCTTTTTCAAGCAATACGAATGAAATTACTTAGAAGATCCCGATTCAAATCCCACCCCTGCTGCTTAACACCTTACATGACCGGGGACAAGTCATTTAATCTCTGTAAGAAAAGGGAGTCGGATCTGATGGCTCTTGGGATCCTTTATAGAGCTTGATCTATGATCCTATGTACCCCCACTCTTGCTGTTTATTATTATATGATCTTGAACAAGACATTTAAATTCTAAGCCTAAGTTTCCTCAACTCTAGAATGATAGGGTTGACCAGATGGTCTCTGAGATCCCTTTCTGCTGTAGAACCCTGATTCAAAACTGCAAGTTTTCTCTTTGTAAGGTGGGCGTTTTGTTTTACAGGTCATAAACACTGGGAACTGTCATGTTGTTTGTCTTTTCTGACTTCATGATCCCATTTGGGTTTCTTCTTGGCAAAGAAACTAGAGTGGTTTGCCATTGCCTTCTCCAATTCATTTTACAGATGAAGAAATTGAGACAAACAGGGTTAAATAACTTGCCCAGGTCATACAGCTAATAAATGTTTGAAGCCAGATTTGAACTCATGAAGATGAGTCTTCCTGATTACAAACCCATTGTTTTATCTCCTGCACTACCCAGTTGCCTTCAATTGTCATATCTAACATCCATATATCCTTCATTCACCAATCAATTTATCTGTCTTTTTTTCTGCCTCCATATCTTTTATTTACTTCAGAGTAATCTCAGACCCAATAAACTCCATTATTTATTGCTTTTGAGTATAAATTCACATTCATCTTCATGGATAAACTGGGAACTTTTGGTGAAATCCAATATTTGTGAAATAGTTTGCAGCTGTCACCTGATACAGTAAGACCTATCTATTTTATAAAAACCAGAAAAAGGTTGTTTTTCATAATTAGAAAGATAACATTTTGGTAAAACAAAACACTTGTTATGGCAGAGTTATGATAGAAAACAAACACAAGTTAGCTTAAAAGTTAGGAGGAAGACTTAGAAATCTTTCCCATAACTAACATTGTTTTGATATCTGTAGTAGTGATATTCTCAACTTCTTTTGTTATTTGTTTTTTTTAATCATTAGTATCAGTACTTAGCTTACACTATATTGTTTTAATATTTTCTTATTTTCTCCAGTCATGTGTAGAACATTTTTTTACATTTGTTTTTAAAACTTGAAAAAAAATCTCTCCCCCCACATTAAAAAGGCACATGTGAAGTTATGCAAAACATTTCCATGAAAGTCATGTTGCAAAAACCCCCATAGATCTTAACTCTTAACTGTCTTCAGCAATGCTGTCAAGATTCTCAAAAGACATATTCAAAGGTATGAAAATTAACTGATAGGAGAGGAACTGCACTTGTGATTCCATTAATATTAGGAATTCCCAGATAAGTTAACTCTCTTCAATAATGCTGATCTTCACTGCCCCCCCCCCAAAAAAAAAGTCTCAAGAGAAAAATGTTTTAATAAATTATGGTTTCTTGTGTATTTTGACACAATTGGCTCTTTCTCCAAGTATAGATAGGACTTTTCATCATAAGTCCTTTACAACTTAAAAAAAAAAGATTTATTTGCATTATATGAAGAGAGGTGGTATAGAGTAATAAGAATAATATGAGTAATATGAAATCTGCCTCCAAGTTAGGAAGATTGAAGTTCAAGTCCCATCTCTGGTACATATTGGCTATATGACCTTGAGTAAGTCTCTTAATTCTCAGGATTCTAGGGAACTTCTAATTGCAGAGAAGGTAAAGATCAGCATTAGTTAAGAGAATTAACTTATCTGAGAGTTATCCTAATGTCAGTGGAATCACAGGGCACTTTCTCTCCTATCAATTAGTTCTTATATCTTTGAAGACTGTCCTTTGAGAATCTTGATAGCATTGCTGAATACAGTTAAGAATTAAGCCCAGAAAGAAATGCCTAAATTAACCTAAACTTATACCATAGAAAAATTGCAAAAATATTCTCAAATTATTTCCTTGAGTTTTCCCAGAAGCAATTTCATTTCTTAGGATCAGTCAGTTCTTTGTCAGTTCTTACCCTGAGGATATCCCCAAACTCCTTCTGCAGGAGATTCTTCAGAGCTTTTTTGCTTAATGCTGTTCCACCACAATCACTTTGTGCATATCGCTGGTAAACTTCAATGATATCAATGATGCTTTTCAGTAGTTGAGGCATTTTTTCCCTGCAAATTTAAGTAAACCTGGAAGAACAAAATAGGGTAATCATGGAATCACTGGCCTTGAGTTAAAGTTTGTTTCTCTATTCTTAATCAGGTTTACTCCATTGATCTAGGCAAATAATGTCCATTCTAGGAATAACTATTTCCCTCTAAATAATTATATTTGTTAATACACTAGGAGTTAATTTTAATACACTTCAATATACCATAATACATAATAGGTTTTTTTTAAACTATGGTCTTCAAAAGCAGTTCATGTATGAATGTTGTCTTTAGAAAAGAAAGCAGAAATAGTGATAAAGATTATTGTTAAGAGAAAGCATGGCACAGTGGATAAAGTACTGGAATGGAAGGTAAGAAGACTGGGTTCAAATCCTGCCTTTGATGCTTACTGGCTATGTCTTGGTTTTTTCAACTTTTCCATCTCTAAATCTATTGCTGCATGCTATTTATATAGCACTTAAAATAACTTATGAAGTGCTATATATACATTTTGGGAAATAACAGAGGAGTGACCAAGCAAAAAGGTGGTAGGAGCAAAGGGCAGGGTAGTAGGTAGAACTGAATTCAGGGTCACAAGATGTGATTTTAAAACCTGATTTTCCCACTAATTTTTCCACTTGACCCTGGCCAAAATCACTTTACCTCTCTGAGATTCAGTTTTCTTATCTGGCAAATAAGGGAATTGAGCTAAATCACCACTGAGATATCTTCTAGCTCTAAATCTTAGGAACTTGTGAATCCACTTCAGGTTACTCTGTAGCCAACTCTTGGTTATCCAGCTTTTGACAAATTTGCATAATATATCTTTCATTGATACATTTAAAAGCACAGAAAGAAATAAGAGCTAGCTCTTTTGGGCCTCAGTTTTCTTATCTCTAAAATAAAAAGGTTGGACTCAATACCCCTTAAAATTCTTTTCACCTCCCAATCTGTGATTCTGTGGGAGGAATGCTAAATCAGCCTCTCTTGTTCATAATCAGTTCTCTCAAAAAGTGAGCAAAGGAGGAAGGCAAAGCCATGGGGTGAATGAAGCTTTCACATAGTTCTACTTTTAAAGCAAACTGTATACATTCATATAAAATTCACACATGCACACATAGCACATACATATATGTTATATATGACACACATATATGCATATTTGCAACGAGATTTCTTTAGGAGAGCCAGGTTATGCAACCAATCCATGGAGAAACCAAAAGTCAAACCTGCAAATCACCAATTCCAACTCCATTATACCACCATTAAATATTGTCTCTTCCAAATGCCAGTCAGCACCTAATATTACAATGGCCAGGTAGACATTTAGCTCAAGATATACCATTTTCAATTGAAGAAAGAATATTATACAAGTTAACTCAGCTCCCTTATTGTAGTACCTATTAAAAGCAGCTGACAGACCATTCCTAGGAGGGCAACAATATGAGGACAGATCAACATAGTTTGAACAGAACTGATCTTTTGGGTAACTTTTTAAAAATATAAAACAAATAAGTATTTTAAATCTCACCAATTGCCCTCTCCCCAAAATGAACCTATCAAGGCTCAAGCAGAAGCAGAGCCTTAAAGTAATCCAATAGATAACAGTACTGGCTATATATTTTGCCTTGGCTCACCTATTCTTTGTCATAATCAACCTCTGAAACCCATAACTTGACAGTCACTACATTTCAGCTGAAGAAAACAAGAAAACACAGAGAGGACAAAACCAGCATAAGATGCAACTGTTGTATAGCTTTTAAAGTTAAAACTATCCCAAAACTTTTGGCACATTACTTGTAATACCCTTAAAGAAGATAGAATAAAATAGAGTGCTCTGTAGCACCTAGCTCATAAATAACTTAAGTTCCAAATGATACAAAGACAGAGATTAAGAGCCTTTAGAAAGGGATCAAAACTCCACTCCACCAAAACTTCTCCACAAATGCAGAAGTCTCTACAAACATCTCCCTTGGTTCAAAGCAAAGCATCACTAGGATAAGAAGAACAAGATCCCATGCCATGGGACTTACCCACTTCACCAGAGGAAGAAGTCAAGTGTACGTTGACAGGCTGGCAAGGGTACTGAGCACAAGAGAGCAGGGCCTTTTATAGGGGTTTTAATTGTGCCCTAAAGAGCCACTTAGGAAGGAGACACCCACTCTGTGGGATGGCCTGATTCATTTCCAACCAAGCCCAGCTCCACCTCTATCTCCATGAATGGTGTGTTTATCTCACCATATGTGCACGTAGCTGTTTCGCATGGGGTACACAGTCCCTGCTTGATACTCGGAATGCTGGCTTCACTTAACCTCCAGTTTCTTGTGTGTGTGTGTGTGTGTGTGTGTGTGTGTGTGTGTGTGTGTGTGTGTGTGTGTAATGGGGAATTCAGAGACGCTTGGAAAAAATTCTGATTTTCTTTAGTTGTGGATAATTTCGATATCTCAATTTAGTTGCATGAGGAGATGCTTTGCAGAGCAATAATCTATAAACCATTGAACTTCATGTTAACCAGATTATTAGAGAATTATGAAATTCAGCATAATACTTTGACATAACACTGAAGCACAATATCATTTCATCACTTAAAGATTCCTACATTTAGTGGGAACCTGTACATGATTACTGCACTGCAATGATTTTATCTCAGCCACCGAAGATGAGGAGTGAGTTTATTTGGGCATGTATAATACATTCAGGTACTCAGCACAGTATACAAATGCATTTACAAATATACACATATGTGCACATAGCACACACACACACATGCATATTCTTTCCCAAAAGGTGCTCATGGAAGAACATTCAAACTTTATATTTCTAAGTCATTTTTGTGAGAATCCTTTACCAAAGTTCAAAGCACAACTCAGTTGTGAATCCTTTCTGAATCACTTCCTGAATTCCCCAGTTACTAACATTTCCCTCTTGAAATTTCTTTGTATATAGTTGGTATTTATTTAATTATGCACCTTATGTAGTCCTCTTAGGAAATGTAGGTTCCTGAAGTACAAGGACTTTAAAAAATCTTTTCATCCCTAACACCTAGCACAGAACTTTGCACCTAGTAGATGTTTAAGAAATGTTTTCTGATTGAATATAGATGATTGATTTCTTAAAGCAATGGCAAGGAATTTTGGAGGTGATGTTATTATAATTCTTATTTTACTAAAACATTCATAAAGAAAACTTAAAATTGGAGAATTCCAGTTTTGTAAATGCCACGTAAAAAAGAAGTTTAATTTTTCTTACCTCATTATCATATGAAGGCCTTAGGGGGAATAAACTTGGTGTAATGCATTACTGCAGAGATAGTCATCATACTGGACCTAAGTTGCTAATAGTTATGACACCTAAGCATTTTAGTCTGTTGCTCTCCTAAGAGACTCATTAAGGTAATAGATCCTCCTTTCCCATTATACCCATCAGGACTTTCCCAACATGGGCTGTGATTTGCAATTTGAAATGCTGTTTTATTATAAAGAAATGGATTTTTTTTGTTCATCTAACAACCCCCCCTCCTTTATTTCAGAGCCTCTGAAGCACTGGGGCATGAGAATTTTATGGAGACCATTATATGATTCAATTGTGTGACAGATCAGTTCCTCCCTTTGTCCTGTAGAAAATACTGACTTTAAAAAGGTTTGAGTATTTCAGTGGCTTGGAGTGAGTGAGCTTTGGAGAAGTAGTATCTCAGAACTTGAGATATTGTGTGTGCAAGTTAGTCAGAATGATACAGAGTTTAGTTTTGTTTGGTGGCTTATTTGGCATTAGTCTAACTGAATAATAAAGCTCAAAGTCAAAAAGGAGGATTCTAGTAAGAGTAGCTGAATAGTGAGTGAACAAGGGCAACACTTACTTCCTTCTGCCCTGAGCTTTGTGACCTGTAAGGATTTTTTGAAGAGTCCAGGATGACTAGTTAACTATTAACCTGTGGGAAACAATGTATATTTAGTCTTGAGAATAGCAACTATACCTTCTGCTTTGGCATCTCTTGGCATCATTCCCTTGACAAACCATGAATCCAATAGATATAGAACTGTTCTTCAAATTTTCTTAGAACATCAACTTAAACTCGAGTTTTCTTAGGGAGAAGTAGATTTTTGACTTTTAAGTTACATATATTTCATTAAAATTTATTTCAGGTGCTGTCATTCGGTCTACTTTTAATTTTATTCACTTAATGCATTTGTTCCTGATTTTCTGGGGATCCCCAGTTGAATTGGATACTTGGGTTTATTTCTGGTTCTATGAGCAGAATGCTAGAAACTGATGGCGTCTCCTTGTGATCCTGTGGTTATTATACCCTCTAAAGAGCAAGGCAGCATAGGGTGTCTCTTAATAGAGTGATATAATTTGCTAAATGTAAGGAATTGTTGATGAAACTAAACAAATATGGGGAGAAGTAAAAGCATAATCTTTTGAACAACATATAGGGAGTGGCTAAAGTGACATTGATTTTACCATGGAGACCTCATGCTTGTTTTTTTTTTTTTTCAAAATAACCACAGATATTATGACCCTTGATGGTCATTTTAATGGTTATTTAAACTTAAAAAATCAGGCTCAACATAGGTCTAGCAGCAACATTTCTATTGAAAATCTTCATGAATAGCAAAATATTACCACACCTCCCCTTTCTCCTGCCCCCTTCATTGATGGTATCAAATGCTTTGAAGTTTTATTTTCTAAAACAAATTCAGATATTCTCAAACAAAGAGTCCTTACAGCTTCCTAAATTAAGTACCTTGTTAACATGATATAATTATTAAGGGCAGACATCTTTTTAAAGGGAAGACCTGCAGTGAGATTTTAAAATGGAGATAATTTTGGTTGTTTTCCAGCTCCCTGGGAGGTCTGCAGATTATGGAAAATTATCAAGCAAGGACAAATTAGTTTAGTATATTCTTATGCGAAGGTGTTTGGGAATTCTTAGAATCACTTAGTTTAGACTCATCTTGGTTTGTCAACAAAGAATAGAGATTTTTATCAATATATCTCCACATTCTTTATTAGCGAACATATCTTATTTATACTTGTTTTTATACAGTGGGAAATGGAGGCACCAAGAGGTCATAAAGCATTCTGGTCTTAGGATGAGTTTTGAAACCCAAGCATGTTAGCCTCCAGGTGTACATGAGCTGTCTCCCAAACCAAGGGCCAGAGGCTAGCATGTCCATAGTACAAAAGGATTGAGTTTTTCCTATTGCAGAGATGCCAAGAAGAGGAAATGAAATCTATGTCACCTAAACTGACCCATAATTTCTAGCCACTCCAGAATTTGATATTTACAGAATCTTTAGATAGACAGTGCACTGGTTTTTTTTTTTTTTTTTTTTTTTTTTTGTAATTAAAGGTCCTAGGATTGACTTTGACCCTCACTAGCCATATTACCTTAAGCAATTTACAAATTTTATGAGCCTCAGATTTTTTTTTTTTTTTTTTTTTTTTTGTAAAATGAGGGGTTTGGTTTGGATGACCTTTAAAGTTCCCTTCTAGCTATTATCTGTGAATCTTGAGGGCTAAGCAGGACTATGTTGATTTTGCATTTTTCCATTGAAAAGAAATCATCAGCTGAATTGAGTTCCTCTGATCTTTATGCTATTCCTTCATTTTCTCCTTCATGTACTCAATAAAAGAAGACACCAAATCCAAGATTCTATATGAATCTTCTAGCTTAGGTGTTGTTTCTGCATTCCATACTGTGAAACCAAATGGAGATAAAGGGCATGATTCATTTGCTTTCTTTGGGCTTCAAACTTTGGATCTAAGTTTGAAGATGGATTCTGAAGAACTCTTATTCTAGGAAGGAATATTGAAGGAAACACTAATCAGTGCAAAGTCAGGTTTCTTGAAGGAAATCATTATGGGAAAGAAGACACTTTTCCCTGCCTGCCCAGTCACTGAAAGGTCCCCAGAGAGAGAAACAAAAACAGCTATTTCTTTGAGCTCTAATATATTCAGCTGGAGTTTCAGATTTTCTTTTTTCCCTTCTTTATGTAGAAGACTCATTTCTGCTTCTGCTTATTGTTTCTATATTCTCTTAGTACCAAGACTTACCATCCACTTTCAAGGAACTTTCCTTTATCAGTCTATTATTACTGAGCAATTATGTGTTCAATCACAACACATAATTGAAAATTTGATTATGTGGGGTTTTGCGTTCTATGGTTATTTCATTTTTTTTGTATCCCACAAACAAATTGTAAGTTTATTAAAGCCCAAGATTCTTCTTTCTTTCACTACTCCTTCATCCCTTTCCATGACCTAGCACAGCTCTGGGCTCACAGCAGTTGTTTGATAAATAGTTATTAACTTGAAATACTTTTATTATCTTGTAACAATTTCAATAGTCAGCACCTCTGAGCTAGGTGGGCATTTTGATCATCGATGAAGTTTAAAGTATAATATTATATTGTATAATACCATTTGAAGATGGAATTATACAAAATGAGGAGCTGAGATTTTTGGTTCTCTTTTCTTGTTGGCATCTGCCCAGATAGATGACTTTGGGGACCTGCTTTTGTCCCTGTGAGCATCAGGTCACCCTTCTGTCAGATGAGCAGTTGGAAAACAAGAATCCCTCCCTCAGAGGGGAGTTGTGATAATTATGACTTATAAAGCATTTTGTGATTTGTAGATATGAAAGAGCTAATTATTGTGATCATTAATAATTCTTAATTTTTATCTTCTTTCAAGGTGAATTATCTTCATGTTAATTGCACCCCCACCCTGGTGGTAATTACATCTCTAAGAGTCAGCAGATGCTTTAATCCTACGTCATGGAAGAAGAGAAGAGGCTTGTCATAAGGAGAAGTGGAGTGCCTGCTGACCATGTTCTACGCCTTCAGAGGGACCATGGTCAAGGTTCTCCTTCATATTTCATTCAAGGTCCAGATTGTCTGAGTCTCCTACTTTCTTTTCATTCTAACCCAGGTCAAAGGTTTTAAAAAATCTTTTCCTGTCCTATAACCCACCTTTTTCTAAATCTAGCAGCTTTTTGGAATCACAAAACCTTATTTGAAGGCACACTTAATTGGATAAATGGATTCAATTTCTAGAGAGTGACTAATATCCCAGCAAGGGAAAAAAATGAAAACTCTCTGAAGATTGCTGAGATTTCCTAGAGGATTCTTTCTTAAAGATTGCCCTATGAAGGGAATGACTTTAGAAAATCAGAAGTACAATAATTTTATTTTTATTTTTTTGCATTTCTTGACCCTTAGAAAGAGAAAGCATCTTCCTTTATGAGAGGGGGGGGGTGTCAGATCATTTGGAACAATATTCCAATTGTCTGATTTAGAACTAACCCTGTACTAAAAGGACCTGGGAAATTGAGGCTTGGCTTTTAATAAACATTTAGAATTGGAGAAGGAAAGCTGCAACACATTTATGTTGTAAACTTTGGATGGCATAAATCTTATTTAGGGTTTTTTGATCCCAAATATTTCAAAGTAATCTTGGAGGTTAATTTATGTTTGTTGAATTCTACATCTCTTCAAATACCAAAGTCATTTTGGCTTTTTGAAATAAATTCAGTTCTTGAAGTGGGACCGGGGAAATTAGATGCCAATCCTTGCTAGTCATGGGATTTTAGGATTTGGAGTTGGAAGGGAGCTTAGCAATTAGCAAGAACAAATCTCTGATTTTAAAGATGAGAACGATTTTTGTTCTTCACTACTTCTGAGGTAGTAAAATTATTCTGGATCATCATTTTCATTTAATCTCTTCTAGTCTTTCTGTCTCTTTTCTCCTTGGATATTTGAGGTGAGGGAAAGCAAGATGTCCAGGATAATGTTAAACACAAATTTGAGAGACTGGAAAAAATGACCAGAGACCAAATATCTTTTGGCTTTTGAACAAAATGTGGAAATTGAAAGAGGGTAAAGGTTTGTGAAAATGAATAATGAGCTTTGTTTTAGACATGTTGAGTTAAAGATGTTTGGGGGAACATCTAGTTTGAAATGTTTCATAGGTAATGGGGATGCAAGTATGATGCTAAGGGGAAAGAATGTGACTTAAGACATCTGCTTAGAGATGGGGATAAAACCTATGAGAGATATTGAGGTCATTAAGAGAGAAGAGATATTTGGGGGCTCAAGACAGAATCTTAGGGGACATTCTCAGTTAAAGACTGTGAAATTGAAGATAAATCAGCAAAGAAGGAATGCTTAGACATATCAGAAGAGAACCTGAAGTGAGAGTGTCATGAAAATGCAGAGAGGAGTGAATATTTAAGAAGAAGAATGATTAGCAGAGTCACATGCAGCAGATAGGCCAAGAAGGATAAGAATTGAAAAAAAAGACTATCCAATTTGGCAATTATGAGCACTGTGGTAATTTTAGAGAGAGCAGTTTCTGTCTAGTGATGAGGTTGGAAACTAGATTGCAAAGAGATGAAAGAATTGAGGAGCAGATGAATGTAGAAATGAAGGGAAGAATATAGACATTTTTTTTCCTAGCCATTTGAGAAAGGGAGGAAAGATATAGAATGTTAAAATGAGATGAATTTAGGTCAACTAGTTAAGGTTTTTTTTAAAGGATGGGTGAAATTATCTGAAGGAAGTAGGGAAGAAGATGGGTAGATATGAAGACAAGGTTGATGAGAGAGAAAAAGAGAATGAAAGACACAAAGAGAAATAGACACATAGAAAGACATATGGGAGACAGAGGACATAGGAGACAGAGGAGACATATAGGAATTAAGAGAATAGTGATATTTGAATTTATAATATTCTGGAAAAGATAGGAAGAGTTGAAAGGCAGCCTCATTGTCAGAGACTGGTAGAATGAGTAGAGTGTGGGATGATGTCAAGATGATTTAGATGAAGAGAAGGGGAGAAGAGAAAGTTCAGGTCAATAGTACCAATTATCAATAAGAGGTGAGGACCTCAGCTGAGAGAGGGTTAAGAGGAAGGTGTGGGAGATTTGAGTAGAGAAAGATTTGGAAAAGCTATTGTGGATAATTAATTAAATAATCAAAGAACAAAGAACAATTTTTGTTCTAGCCTATTATTGGTTGGTTGGTTAATCAATGGTTAACCAACTATTGAACCAATTCAGTCATGTGATTTCCTTCACTTCTATTTGCAGCATGTAAGTTAGTATGGAGGAATTGGATATCGGAAGTACTCCAGGGATAAATTTGCCATTCATAAGCCTCAGTTTCCTCTTCTGCAAAATGAAGACTTTGGATTTCTTTTTTTGCTCTCAATCTTATGCTTGGCCAGATCTAAAAATACTATTAGTGTAGTACAACCATTACAGTATAAACTCCTTAAGAGCAGGGTTGTTTAATATTTGTCTGGTTTCATATCCCTAGTATTTCACACTGTACTTGATATTTGATATAAAACAGGTGCTAAATTATTCATTAATCAATCAAAGAAACATTTGTGAGCAAACTTGGAAAAAAAGTTTACCTTACCACCATTTAGTTTCCCATGTTTCTATGGGAAGGTATACTTATAGATTTAAGGTGGGAAGGGCTTCAGAGAAGTCACATTTTACAGACAAGGAAACTGAGGCCCAAAGAATTTACGGGATCTGTCCAATGTTACATGTGTATCAAGGGACAGAGCTGAAATTTGAACCTAGGTTTTTTAATTATGTTCTAGACTATGTTCCAAATTCTAGATAACTGACTTACAAACATATTTCCTCTGATCAGAGGATTTGGAGATGGGAGGGACCTTAGAAGTCATTTAACTCTAACTCCTAACAGTAAGTTATCTGTCCAAAGTAGGAGAGCTACTGAGAATGACTATAGGCCCTGAACTAATCAAGGAAAGTTTCCTCATCCCTCCAGAGAAGGAAGGATTTCTACATGTGCTAGAGGGAAAGAACTTGAGAAAAATTATCATGACTAGTAGCATCAGTGGGTGGCACTATTCTCATTTCAATCAGCAAATATTTATTGAGGAGTGTAGTCATGTTAAAGCTGAGACTGGATGGGAGAGACAGAGACAGAAAAGGGGAGGAGTGAGAGAGAGAGAGAGAGAGAGAGAGAGAGAGAGACGAGAGAGAGAGAGAGAGAGAGAGAGAGAGAGAGAGAGAGAGAGAGAGAGAGAGAGAGAGAGAGAGAGAGAGAGAGAGAGAGAGACAGAGAGAGAGAGAGACGAGAGACAGAGAGAGAGAGAGAGAGACAGAAGAGAGAGAGAGAGAGACAGAGAGAGAGAGAGAGAGACAGAGAGAGAGAGGAGAGAGAGAGAGAGAGAGAGAAGAGAGGAGAGAGAGACAGAGAGACAGAGAGACAGAGAGAGAGAGAGAGAGACAGAGAGAGAGAGAGAGAGAGAAGAGAGAGAGCATGAAGCAGTGACTAAGTCAGACCTGTCTTTGAGATTAAAACAAGATTTGCAGCACTAAAACTCCACCTGTCATGGGGCTGATTTCTTATCTGTCCTTGGACTGCAGTTTCAAAAGCATCATCACCTGAGTTTAGCCTCAGCTGCTGTTATTATTCAAATGTGGTCTTGAATAAGCAGAATTTGGCATAGTGAGGAAAGCTGCCCATTGCCACAGGCAAAACAAAGCTGGGGTGACTCTTTTTGCCCATGTTAGGGCAATAGGTGAACAAGGGAGGACCTTTTGATCACTATCCTGCACATTTCTTATTTCATTGGCTGTTCCCCATGCCTGAAAGCTTTTCCTCCTCATTTCTGGCTTTCTTGAAGTCCCAGATAAAATCTCACCTTCTAAAGAAAGCTTTTCCCAATCCCTCTTCATTCTAGTGCCTTCTATTTGCTTCTTATTTCCAACTTATCCTTCTTTATCTTGTTTGTATGTTGTTGTTTGCATGTGTTCTACCTTAGACTGTAAGCTGTTTGAGAACAGGGATTATTTTTTAACCTTTCTTCTTTTTTGTGTGTATCCCCGTGCTTAGCACAGTGCCTGATGCAGGCTAGGGGCTTTATAAATATTTTATTGATTGATTGAATCCAGAATTCTAGGGAACAAAGATGGAGGAACAGCATTGGAGTGTGAAACCATTGGTAGAAACCCCTGCTTTGTTGACAAATGTCCCTTGGGATCTTTTTAGGGTCCTTAGAAGACCATAGAATCATTGGATTTTAGAATTGAAGGTACCTTTGAAATCTATCCTTTTCTTCTTTCTTTCTTTTCTTTCTTTCTTTCTTCTCTTCTCTTTCTTCTTTCTTTCTTTCTTTCTTTCTTTCTTTCTTTCTTTCTTTCTTTCTTTCTTTCTTCTCTTTCTTTCTTTTCTTTCTTTCTTTCTTTCTTTCTTTCTTTCTTTTCTTTCTTTCTTTCTTTCTTTCTTTCTTTCTTTTCTCTTTCTTTCTTTCTCTTTCTTTCTTTCTCTTTCTTTCTTTCTCTTTCTTCTTTTTTTGTTTTTTTAAAGAAACAGTCCTAGAGAGGTGAATTACTTTTCAAAGTCATCCAGTAAGAAAGTGATGAAGAAAGGATTCCTACTCAGGTCTGGCCAGATCTAGTGCTTACCCCTCTACTAACTGATTTCCCAGTGATGAGACTTTTAATTCTGCAAATGTCTTTTAAGAGATGACATTTTCCCTCCTAGTCCTGCCATGTGTCTTTACCTGTAGAGTAGGATCAGACATATCTTCTCTGATATGGTAGATAGTTGCACTTGGAGTCATAAAACCCTAGGTTCAAATTTGACCCAGACAATGCTTAGACACATTGCTTAACCTGCCTCAGTTTCTTCATCTTTAAGCGGAGATAGAAATAGTTCTTATCTCATAGAGTTTTTGTGAAGATCAAATGAGATGTCTGTGTGTTGAGGACCAGGCTTAAGTGTGGAACCCAAAAAGCTTGTAAAAAGTTTCAAGGGAACTGCAACTTTAAGGAGCAGCTTGGTTCTCCCAAAGCCCTCTGCCACAGCTGTGAATCCAGCCCCCACAGCTGTGAATCAGAGCACACTAGAGAGAACTAAAAGATATGATTTGGTAATCTTCATCTCACTCTCTAAGCAGAACTGGCTGACTCTAGGAACCACTTTGATCTACACTGGCATTCAGTGATAAGAGTCTGGAGGTCATAACATAATTTACTGCTCATAAAGAATGTATGTTTTTATTTAATAACCTTGCTGTACTTAAAAAAAACCTTATATGTATTCTGTATTAGGAATGGAATAAAGAGACGTCAGAAATTTTCACTGTAACTGTCTTTCTATTTCCTTGTTATCATTATCCATCCTCTCATATGACATCGATTATTCTGCTGGTCAGAATTAGATCCCAGCATCCACTATCAGGTGGCTCCTATAACATCTGTGAAGTGACTTACAAACCTTTAAGAAATGTATGAAATGTGTTTATATGGGTTCCGATGAGCTGATTGTTAAATTATCAGTGTGAGCATTTACAACTTGGAAGTCAGTAAATGCTACAAATCAGGGCTTTTTGGTGATATCTGGCTTTAAATAAATGACAGAGGGGGATCTAGGTGGCTCAGTGGATAGAGCACCAGCCTTGAACTCACAGGACTTGAGTTCAAAAATCTGGCTTCAGACACTTAACACTTCTATCTATGTGACCTGGGCAAGTCACTTAACCCCAACTGCCTCAGCAAAAAAAAAAAAAAAAAAAAAAAAAAAAAAAAAAAAAAAAAAAGTGATAGAGAAAATGTAAATATTGAGATTAAAGTTTAAAACATTTCATATGCACTTTTCTTGAGTTCTTAAATATCTACCAGCATATCCCTTATATGTAAATATGAGATTATTATTATTATATTATTATTATCATTATTTATTATGGCTCATCTGTAGCAAGGTGGTATATCTCCAGCATATCCCTCTAAATATAAATATGAGATTATTATTGTTACTATTATTATTATTGTTATTTATGATGGCTGATCTGTAGTAAGGTGGCAATGATGGCAAAGAATTTCTGTAGGATCAGTTTTAAGAAGTTTCTGACAGAAACTCAGATTTCTCATCCACAGAGATGGCTTATGATTATGGCCAGGGGTTAAAGCAAGACAACCTGATGTAGATTATTTCCCTCACCTTTTGAAGCTTATGTAAATAAAACCGAATTGAGTTGGATCAGTTTGTGCAGGTGAGTGGTAGTGCAAGGCAGATAGCTTCCTAGTTTGTGGCTGTTATCTGATGCCAGCCCAATAACTACCAAGTGCTGATACGGAATGTGGAGACTTCTATCCCTAACTTGATTATTATGATTAAGTTTTTATATAACACTGAGTCTATTGCAGAGGATTAATAATCCTCTTTTTATTAGTTGT